>NC_041402.2:116508297-116753297 GCF_900747795.2 Erpetoichthys calabaricus
TTTTAATTCTTAAGCAGTAGGAATGAGCACATTAGGTAAAATTAAAAAGTATCTCCCTCTGCTAACATCTACAAAAAAGAATGTTTACATAGATTTGTAGGTTTTATGCATAGGTTAGAAAAATCCACTAGATGTCAAGGACAAAAAGTATAATTGCACTTTCATTATTAACTCCTTTAGTAACTTTCTTAATACAAACAGAAAATGGACATATTTACTCTGCTTAGTTAATAATACTGAGCTTAATTAGAAGGCAAAAGCAAAGTATGACAATTAATTAAAAAGAAATTTGTTTGTTACTGCAAATGCTTGTTAATTCATGTACTCATCCAGTTTCAAATTTACATGAAGTTATTTAACATGGAGAAAAAGCAGTTTTATGGTCGTTGAGTGCCAAAGCCTCAGTCTCAACTGCTTTGACAGAAAAGCACAAATTCATCCTAGACAGGACACCATTTTGTCACAAGGCACATTCACCTATGCCTACAGGGCAAATTAAACTAGTAATTATTAATAATAACTTGTTTTTAAATAATATTTGTTTGTATGCATTGCTGAATCATGAAGTGGAAATGCAGCCACACTTCACTCCACATCAACAGCATGCCAGTCAGACAGACAGCAGCTTCAGGCCATAATGTTACTCCCAGTAACCTAATCTCACTGTACTCACCTGTTGGTTTATGTGTAGTTTTGCTATATGTTACATGTATACAACTATCAACAAGTTGTTTTTCTGCTGTAATTTTGTGTGAGCTGTATGTCTGTACAGTTCTGTTTTCCACTATGTACATTAGGCAATTTTTCTGCTACTCTTACTTACAGTATTTACTTACACATCATCTTATTGTCTTATTCCTTGTATAAACTTCCCTGCAACCCACAACCCACCTCCCATAATGCCACTGTGTCAAAGGAATCTTAATATGCTCAAGCAGTGTATGACAATAAAGATCTAATCTAACCTAATCATCAAATATCATCAGCCAATTTACCAGAGGAAACATTATCTTTATAACATTTTTTCAGGTTATAATATAATGTGAGGTTGCTTTATTTAGCAGTCTGTGGCTCTGACTGCACTGAGAGTCAAGTATGTCTTTACTCACTTCACTCATAAAAGTGTGTTCTGAAATACTAACTATAACATCTCCTTCTAGCTTTCCTTCATGAAGGTTAGAACTTTGAAGTTCCAGATGTTTTTCTGGGGAAGTGAATAATTAAAGAAAAAGTAAACATTCTAATCAACAAAGTGATTATTTTAATCACATGTATTATCTCAATTAAGACCTTGTTAATGAAATCAGCAGGCAAAGGCATATATAAGAGGTGAGAAGTACTGCCAAGCTCAAATAGCATGATGTCAGATGTTACAAGATTAGGCATTTATTTATGTAATTTAAACAATACTTTTTGGTGCTTTTGATTGATTGGGAATTTTTTTCTTGCTTTGGAGTCTACTCCCGCTTTGCAAAAAAAACTTTCTATCTGATTTTAAAGCCAACTCTTGCAATGTTTAGAATATGTTGAATTTATTAGACACTGACATCATCTCGGTCTGTAGTCTTAAATTAACATTGTTTTGCATTTTAATTGGATGCAAAATTCAAAAATATACTTATTACAATCACAGCTTTCAGCACACAGGAGTAGGGTTAATTTTTGTATGTTTTTGCTTTAATTGATTTGATTATTAAAATTATGCACTTCCTTTATTTTCTTAAATTGCTGGCAATTAACAATCAGCTGTAAATCATATAGTGGCGTAACTAATTTGTCACTGGCATATTATTCCTAAAATTCACCTGTATGAATATTTTTTTTAAGTAATAGAGAAAGCATAAATGTGATTATTGACGGGAACTAATCAGTGGCTGACCTTGTGTGTTTTCTATGTCTACGTGAACTTTTTTCACACATGCCAAATTAATTGGTGAATTTAAATTGGCCAGGTGTAAAACAGTATGACTGTGTGACTTAAAACAAACTGGCCTCAAGTCCAGGTTTATGTCCTACCTTTTGTCAAATGCTGACAGGATAAACTTCATTCTTCCTGTGAGCATCTTCTGGATTAAGTAAATGATCTCAGAATCACTACACATGTTGGTTTTCTCTTAACGATAAAATCAACCATGTAGTCATTTATAATGTGGTAGAACAAGAGCGTGGACAGAACTGACTTTTAATGTAAAAAGTAGTCCAGTCACATTCTTGCAGCCCAGGGTTTAAACCACATTTTCTAGTTGGTCTACTTTATCTTTACACTGCCAAGAAGTTTCTCATGATGGAAGAATTACTTCACTTTTTTAATTACCCTTTGCAGTTCAATACAGCCGTGCTTTTTAACATTTTATTACTCATAGTTTGCACCCTAAAATACTCGTGCTATACTCTCAGTACTACATCCTTTAGTGTTATTGTATCGTAGTTTACCAGGGAGATGTTTTCAAATATTGGACTTGATAAATAAGTAAATGAGGAATGTACATTATTTGGAAAGCTGCTAATCTAGGATAAGTGTGATCAATGAGACGATTACGCAATTAAAACCCATTATGTTTAAGAGTATTAATGAAAGTGTTTGACATTTGCTTTCTTCCGTGTCTTTGAGAGGGTTGATTATTGAGGTACATTTAGCACTAGATTCATTGACATGTGTCAATGGATTTTTCATGTTTAAATACTGGCTCATAAAAAGAAGTAGACAACTAAGAAAGCACAAACTCTTTGGCCATTATGCACATGCATTGATTGAGATGCATGGAAAAAAACAAATAGATTTTGTTCCTCACCAGATATCATGAACACGTGCTGGAGATTCAGCATTTCTTACCAACAATCTAAATATGTAAATTTTTAAATGTGCCCTTGTGAAGTACTATGTCAAAATCAAAAATAAAAAAGTAAAATATCGTCTTCAAAATTAGAGCACCATTTAAAAGAAAAAGAGGAATAAGGGGGCACTCTTTGAATCTGAGAGTTCAGTTTTAGAAATCATCCCTACTGTGAGACTTCACTAATCAATAAGCCCAGAGAAACAGTACGCCTTTTCTGTTCTGTTGTGTTTGTCATGTCATTAGACTGCAACACCAAATGCCAAGATTTGGCCTAAGGGAAAGCTTCAGCAGTTGAAACTACAACTTAGTAAGTAATGTCAGATATTTTAAGCAGCAAGATATGTTCAAAAATAAATTTGAAATGTAAAATAAGGGAAGAAACAGAACAGCTGCGAAAGAAACTACTTATATAGCTTGATGCATATCTTATACCAGAAACAGTGCCTATGATCTCATATCAAGGAATTGGAAATTAAAGATCTTATTTGAATTTCCAAACGGGTGGAAAATGGTTGTCCATACTGTTCACAAAATGGTATGCTACACACTAGGAGAAAAATGGAAAAAATTAAATTAGTCAAAGAATAAGCATGTCCACATATCTCGGAACTCCTTAAAAAAAGATTAGTTCCCAAATAGGTTAATTGAGTATAAGAGAAATAAATAAATTACTAATTAAATCATGTCATATGCATTGTGAAGCAGATGTCATAACATCCTTTAAAAGCTGAGAAAATATTAATACGGTAATAGAATATAAAATACATAAGAAATAAACCCACACCAGTATCAGAGAAATGAGAACCTCTACAGGTTCAAAAATTTTTAAAATTTTGAGAGGCATTGTTGAACACCAATTTAAGATGACATATTTTTCTGCTAGTAGTAAAAGCAATGCTAAAATAAACACATTTCTTAAAATCTTCAGTATTCCATAACTTTAAACTTCATACATGGAAAAACTTATTAAAACAGTTTACACTGAGAATCAAAAAGAGCAATTTGTCTTATAAACATGGATGGTGAAGTCCTGGCTAATGTTCTTGCAAATTGAATTGAGAAGTATTACCTTCCATTGCTTCATGTTATCTAACTTAGTTTATTAAAGGCCAGATAATCACTAACTGATTTACAACACGTTTTATATTGTAGATAAAGAGATTAATTTAATTTTATGAATAAAGTTCATACAATAGCAAAGGTGTACATAAACATCTTCACTTTCCATGTTTTGTGGTTCAGCTATGGTGTAATGTAAAGGTTTTAGAATTAGAATAATTAGCTTTTCTCTTTCACTTTCATTTTCCTGTGCCTTTTAAATAACTTTGAATAAAATTATAATTTCTATGATGTCACCACAGTTCCATTTTGTTTTGAGCATTGGGTTGGAGTTGCTGCCATTTTGAGTTTTTCTGTTAGCAACAATGTGTGAATAATAACTGAATCGCCATTTAACATGGTGGAGTTGTGAAGTAACTCCTTTGTTTAAGTTTATGGGTGCTTTTCAAATCTTTATGAGTGTTTGGTCATTTAGAGAACTGATTTTTTGGACAGATAAAACTTCTTGATTTGTTTTATGACTAAACCCTATTGATCAGCAACCGTTAGAACTTGGTGGTTTAGATCATAGTCTGTTTATATGACATTTTTATTTCTTGTCATTTTTTGTTATGTTTATTTCTGGGAGATTATTCCATGAAGTACGCTTATGAAATCAAAAGTTAGCTCAGTAAATTTCCCTTGAATAAGTCATGTCTTCCAATCATGGCTCCATCAGTTATATAAATGCAAAGTATTTTTTGTTAACTCAAGAGAGATTTGGGCAATCCATGATTATACATGCACTCATGAGATTTAAGCAGATCGTCAATAACACCTATCATAGTTCAGAAAGCACAAAGGAGAGTGCAATATCTGAAGATTGACTACCTGTGACTTTAAGCATGAAACTGATGGGATACACAATATATTAAGGGACAGCTTGGAAAAGTTTAGAGTTTTGGCACTGTTTTAAGTAGTTGATCAAGAAATAATAGTTGATAATAACACAAAAAAAGAAATGCATCTGCTATAAAAAGTGAGAGAGGCTTGGTGCAGTCCATAACAGACCAATGTCGAAGTACTGTACATTACAGTTCTGAATTTGTGCATTGTATGAAAAAATAGTAATAACATTATTCAAATTGAAAAAAGTTTCCTTTGAGCTTCAAATACCTAAAACAAGTAGGTATTCAACAGAAATATGAATCACATATGGCAGCAATTAAAAGTATATGTAAGAACATAACTTATTTTGCATTTAGTATATGCAAACTCATATTATACATTTAGCAACCAAAAAGAAAGCTACATCTTCTGCTGTCAGCATGATGCCGCAATGTCAATTCTACTGAAGATGTTAGCTATCATCAGAATGTCTAATTGCACAATATGACTAGTCAGAGTCATTTAAATGTAAAAAAAATAACAACAACAACATTTATTTATATAGCACATTTTCATACAAAAAGTAGCTCAAAGTGCTTTACATAATGAAGAAAAGAAAAATAAAAGACAAAATAAGAAATTAAAATAAGACAACATTAGTTAACATAGAAAAAGAGTAAGGTCCGATGGCCAGGGGGGACAGAAAAAAAAAAAAAAAAAACTCCAGACGGCTGGAGAAAAAAATAAAATCTGCAGGGGTTCCAGGCCACGAGACCGCCCAGTCCCCTCTGGGCATTCTACCTAACATAAATGAAATAGTCCTCTTTGTAATTAGGGTTCTCACAGAAGGACTTGATGATGATGGTCAGGCAGACTTCTGGCTTTTAATCCATCACTGTTAGAACATCACGGTGCTTTGAGTAGATGGTGTTGGCACCACCACCAAAAGGACACCGGAAAAGGAAACAGAAGAGAGACAAAAACACTGACCTGTGCATTGACTCTATGAATGATTTGCATTTTACATTTTCAGTCTTCAATTAACTTAGCACACCTGTTATTCGCACATGAGTGCATTCTATTGCGCCTATGATGTTTGGGAATCCTAAATAAAATGATCTAGTGTCATTGATATTACTTTAGATAAATTCATTTTACATAGATGCATTTACCACACTACACATTTCATGCATTCAGTGTAACCACAAACATCTGTATTTAAATCATCATCACAAATTTTTATGATTGTTTCTGTCATATCTTCAATTACAAATCATTTTGTATTTTTAACATCTTATTAGTGAAAAAATAAGCACAATATGGACTATTTCAAAAATAAAAACCAGACATATAATTGTGCCAATTCAATATCAATAAACCATTAACGCTAAAGTAGGCAAAGATGTTTATTGTAATGTAATGCATAAGACACACTTCAAGACCTTCCAGGATCAACCTTGTGCTCCTGTCCTAGCATAATACAAAGAACTTAAAACACAAGTTAAATTAATGAATAGAAAGAAAGCGTCTTATCATTTTTCAATTCATGACAGTATTTGTAAGCACATTGTAAAACAATAAAAAGTAACATTTATTAAAAAGATTCAATTGCACCTCTTAAAAATTTAACTGGTACATGTAAAGGCAAAATCTCTGTGTTCCTTTGTTTAGTTTGCTCACTTTGCCCTTTACTTTGTGCTCTGCTATGTGATTAAGGAAACAGCTAAATGAGTCCACAGGATGAAATCCTATAATGTTACCTGTGGACTCTAGTTTATCTTTTAATCATTGTCTTGCCTGTATTACTGTCAGTTGCCTTTTCTCTATGTTGTAGTGGGAAATGGATACGTCACTCCCATCTATTTATATTGCATTAGGTAGGTGCTAATAGATCTGCCATCACATCCTATATTATGGGCTAAGTCCTATATAGGCAGAAATCAAGATAAATGTGATTTTCATTTCTTGTATCATTTGGCAATTAAAATTAGAATGAGAGAAGATGAATTTAAATATACAACAGTTTTCACTATTTAAAACTTTCTGTGTTATTCCTGAAGCATTTCCTTAAACCATGAAATTCTGTTGGAATTTTATGAAGATTCTGAGTTGTTTAGACATGCTTATGAGCTGTTTTTCTTTATTTTTTGCATTGTAATTCTTAAAAATAAATAAATTATAAATTATTTATAAATTGCATGTTTCTTAATTTCAGGTAAGTATCTTTAATTACTGTAGATTTATGGCCAAAAATGCTATACATGTAATCATGCAGTGTGGCGTAGTGGCTGAGATATTCAGCTACCAAGCAAAATGTTTCATGTTTAATCCTTTTCACTGTTTGACACTGTGACTCTAACCAAGTCATATTTTTCACATTTGTGCAGGTTGCATAAATGCCTAAGCTAGTTTATGCTATCTGTAAAACAACTTGGAATACTATTTAAGGTGGAAAGATGCTAAATAAAATTTTGTGTGGCATTATGCATAAATATCTACTCTATATTAATACTGGCGCAAATGAAAAGGCAAAACCAAATATAGAATACAGTGGTGTGAAAAACTATTTGCCCCCTTCCTGATTTCTTATTCTTTTGCATGTTTGTCACACAAAATGTTTCTGATCATCAAACACATTTAACCATTAGTCAAATATAACACAAGTAAACACAAAATGCAGTTTTTAAATGATGGTTTTTATTATTTAGGGAGAAAAAAAAATCTAAACCTACATGGCCCTGTGTGAAAAAGTAATTGCCCCCTGAACCTAATAACTGGTTGGGCCACCCTTAGCAGCAATAACTGCAATCAAGCGTTTGCGATAACTTGCAATGAGTCTTTTACAGCGCTCTTGAGGAATTTTGGCCCACTCATCTTTGCAAAATTGTTGTAATTCAGCTTTATTTGAGGGTTTTCTAGCATGAACCGCCTTTTTAAGGTCATGCCATAGCATCTCAATTGGATTCAGGTCAGGACTTTGACTAGGCCACTCCAAAGTCTTCATTTTGTTTTTCTTCAGCCATTCAGAGGTGGATTTGCTGGTGTGTTTTGGGTCATTGTCCTGTTGCAGCACCCAAGATCGCTTCAACTTGAGTTGATGAACAGATGGCCGGACATTCTCCTTCAGGATTTTTTGGTAGACAGTAGAATTCATGGTTCCATCTATCACAGCAAGCCTTCCAGGTCCTGAACCAGCAAAACAACCCCAGACCATCACACTACCACCACCATATTTTACTGTTGGTATGATGTTCTTTTTCTGAAATGCTGTGTTCCTTTTACGCCAGATGTAACGGGACATTTGCCTTCCAAAAAGTTCAACTTTTGACTCATCAGTCCACAAGGTATTTTCCCAAAAGTCTTGGCAATCATTGAGATGTTTCTTAGCAAAATTGAGACGAGCCCTAATGTTCTTTTTGCTTAACAGTGGTTTGCCTCTTGGAAATCTGCCATGCAGGCCGTTTTTGCCCAGTCTCTTTCTTATGGTGGAGTCGTGAACACTGACCTTAATTGAGGCAAGTGAGGCCTGCAGTTCTTTAGACGTTGTCCTGGGGTCTTTTGTGACCTCTCGGATGAGTCGTCTCTGCGCTCTTGGGGTAATTTTGGTCGGCCGGCCACTCCTGGGAAGGTTCATCACTGTTCCATGTTTTTGCCATTTGTGGATAATGGCTCTCACTGTGGTTTGCTGGAGTCCCAAAGCTTTAGAAATGGCTTTATAACCTTTACCAGACTGATAGATCTCAATTACTTCTGTTCTCATTTGTTCCTGAATTTCTTTGGATCTTGGCATGATGTCTAGCTTTTGAGGTGCTTTTGGTCTACTACTCTGTGTCAGGCAGCTCCTATTTAAGTGATTTCTTGATTGAAACAGGTGTGGCAGTAATCAGGCCTGGGGGTGGCTACGGAAATTGAACTCAGGTGTGATACACCACAGTTAGGTTATTTTTTAACAAGGGGGCAATTTACTTTTTCACACAGGGCCATGTAGGTTTGGATTTTTTTTTCTCCCTAAATAATAAACACCATCATTTACAAACTGCATTTTGTGTTTACTTGTGTTATATTTGACTAATGGTTAAATGTGTTTGATGATCAGAAACATTTTGTGTGACAAACATGCAAAAGAATAAGAAATCAGGAAGGGGGCAAATAGTTTTTCACACCACTGTATATGTGTAGATTACACCATTCACTGTATATTTGTGCTGTAAAAATTAAACCAGCCCCTGATGCTGCCAGTTATTAGAATGTTTCACATGATTTTTAAGAGAGATTTTTTTTTCCATGTTAATTTTGGTTTTAGTAAAGGCCAAAGACAAACAGTGAGATGCATATTTATAACTGAGTCCACAGCAATAATTTATTCTAATATCAATTTAAAATGATTCATTGGCAATTATTTCTGCATTTAATTGATTAATTATAGAGTTTATTATGTTTCTACTTTGAGGGCCCCCAAAATTGTTTTTTTACTAAAAAAGGTATACTAAGTGCTCTATCATGGTTTTTAACTCTGCTGAATGTGCAGCTCTTTTCTTTATTTCAGGCAAAATGTTTTTCCATCTGTGTCGCACAGGCCTGTTCATAAAGATAAATTTAGAGAGATTCTTCAAGTTAAATCATTCTGCTCTGGGTTTTCCCATGCTTCATCTCCAGTGGCTTTTATGGTTTTAAAAACATTAAACATTTTAATGAGAAATGTTCAAATTTAGAAATGCATTTATGCTGTAGTGTACATTTTCATATACATATTCAGTCCATTTCCAGCATTTTCAAAAGGAATTATTTGATATTGCTTACAGTGCAAACAGTATAAAAACTGATATAGATGGATACCAAATTATCAGCAACTAAATAGTGGTAGAAAGAAATGTAAAGCTGAACTACACCAGAATATATATATACAGAGTACAGTAATCCCTCCTCCATCGCGGGGGTTGCGTTCCAGAGCCACCCGCGAAATAAGAAAATCCGCGAAGTAGAAACCATATGTTTATATGGTTATTTTTATATTGTCATGCTTGGGTCACAGATTTGCGCAGAAACACAGGAGGTTGTAGAGAGACAGGAACGTTATTCAAACACTGCAAACAAACATTTGTCTCTTTTTCAAAAGTTTAAACTGTGCTCCATGACAAGACAGAGATGACAGTTCAGTCTCACAATTAAAAGAATGCAAACATATCTTCCTCTTCAAAGGAACAAACAAATCAATAGGGCTGTTTGGCTTGTAAGTATGCGAAGCACGCGGCACAAAGCTGTTGAAGGCGGCAGCTCACACCCCCTCCGTCAGGAGCAGAGAGAGAGAGAGAGTGACAGAGATAGAGAGAGAGACAGATAAAAAAATCAATACGTGCCCTTTGAGCTTTTAAGTATGCGAAGCACCGTGCAGCATACTTAAAAGCTGCACACAGAAGGTAGCAACGTGAAGATAATCTTTCAGCATTTTTAGACGAGAGTCGTATCGTCTAGGTGTGGGAACAGCCCCCCTGCTCACACCCTCTACGTCAGGATCACAGATAGTCAGCGCAAGAGAGAGAGAAAGAAAAGTAAGTTGGGTAGCTTCTCAGCCATCTGCCAATAGCGTCCCTTGTATGAAATCAACTGGGCAAACCAACTGAGGAAGCATGTACCAGAAATTAAAAGACCCATTGTCCTCAGAAACCCGCGAAGCAGCGAAAAATCCGCGATATATATTTAAATATGCTTACATATAAAATCCGCGATAGAGTGAAGCCGCGAAAGGCGAAGCGCAATATAGCGAGGGATTACTGTATAATCTGATTATTTGGTTGGTTAACTACCAGGTAGTGCTTGTAGTTGGTAAACATCCACCACATCCTCTCAATTGTGAAAAGCAGATCATTGATGAGGGTGAAACATATGTCCTGTACTCTTTGTATTATTTGGTAGATACTATATAACACACATATACATATATAATGTGTATATATATATATATATATATATATATTATGAGGGGCCGTTCAGGAAAAAAAGATTGGTTAGTAAATATATACATTGGTTCAGATGTATATATCGGTTCGGATACATTGGTTTGAATATATACATTGGTTTTAATACATCCGTTCAGATACATATATCGGTTCACATATATACATTGGTTGGGATACATTGGTTCAGATATATACATCGGTTTGAATACATCCGGTCAGATATATACATCAGTTTAAATACATTGGTTGAGATATATATAAATTGGTTTGCATAGATCCATTCTGATATATATACATTGGTTGAGATACATCCGTTCAGATATATACATCGGTTTGAATACATCCGTTCAAATATATACATTGGTTGAGATATATACAGTATATTGGTTGATATACATTGGTTTAGATATATATATTGGTTTAAATAGATTGGTTTAAATATATACATCGGTTCAGATATATCCGTTCAGATATATATATTGGTTCAGATAGATCGGTTCAAATATATACATTGGTTGGGATTTACGGGCAGGCACAATGTGGCCACCCATGTTTAGCATCTCCCTTTCACTTCATCATTGCTTCAACACTGTTGTAATTATTGTGCATATTTTATGCAAGTAGCATATGCCTGTCTGTCGCGTTTTGTTTCGTAAGCCCTCTTGGTTGGGGGTCCTCGATTTCAAAGCACTTTTTTTCCTTTCATTATTTAAAACACTTGCACAGATACCCGCCTCTTCGCCCAGCTCCGTCCCGCCCCGGCTCATTGTACCCGCCTCACTCGCTCCCTCTTGTCCCTCCCATGACAGATTCTTCTCAAAAGCCGAGTTACCGGAAAGCATTGATCGCAACCGCAGTATGTCCCATTTTTTCACCTCATGAGACGCTGGTTTATCAGTGACCCAAAACCGCACGGTGATATCTGTTATTCTGCATTGGCAGCATTTCATTAAAGGGCGATATGCTTCAGCAAGGAACTTAGTCCCATTTGCTGAAAGGATGTTATGGAGGAAAACACTGGAGTTGCTTTGTTTCTTTAAAATGTTGATCAGGGATCAAAATGACCAGAATATTCCTGCTTCACAAATAACTGATGTTTAACTGTGTTTATAGTAAAACTGACAAAACAACACACGTGCACACGTACACACGCACGTACACGCACGCGCACACACTTAAACTCACAAATCGTGGGTCCCACATACTACTGATTAAGTGTATGTGTCGGGGCAATCATCAAGTGACACTGGTTTATCATTAACCGAAAGCCGCCCGGTGATTTCTGTTATTCCGTATTGGCAGCATTTCATTAAAGGGCGATCTGTTTCAGCAGGGACATTAGTCCTGTTTGCTGAAAGGATGTTATAGAGGAAAACACTGCAATAGCGCTGTTTCTTCTGAATGTTTATCAGTGATTAGGGATCAGAATGATCAGAATATTCCTGCTTCACAAATAACTGGTGTCTGTTTTTATTGTAAAACTGACAAAACCACACACACGCACGTACACACACACAACACACACACACTCAAAGTTACAAATCGTAGGTCACACACACTACTGATTAAGTGTATCTGTCACGGGCGATCATTTTTTTCACCCCATAAAACGTTAGTTCGTCAAAGATAGAAAGCAGCGCGGTGATTTCTGTTATTCCTTATTGGCAGCATTTCATTTAATATAATGATATAAAAAATCATATAAAATGGTATAGAATCTGCGTCGTAGACTTATTTTTTGTCATATTTCTTCAAAGAAGTCTTTAATTAGTTTGCTTAAAAAAATCTTACGCCACACCTGTGAACCGTTGAAAATCTCTGATCTTAATCAATCAATATATATTTGAACCGGTGCTCTAAAATATCTGTGCCTCGTAGAATTCAGTGCCCCTTCTCTTAGGTGCACTGAGATGTGATTGCTGCGGAACTCCTCTTGTTCGCGTGCCTTTGCGCGCCGCTTGTCTTTCGTTTTAACGCATGCTCTGTGCAAAATGCTGTCATATCTTGTTATTAAACATGCACGCGCAGCGATGTCCTGATGTCTGCGTTCTAAGGCTGCAAGTATATTAAACGCTATTGACGTTTTACCAAGGTGCTCTGTGATTGAGGGCAGACAGTAAAGTTTGTTAAAATGATATCGAAAAATACCAGTCGTCAGTTGTATTTTCAGTCGTTTTGGCGTGTTTACTGTTCTGTTACCAAAAAATTCTTCAACAGGGCTCATCAACAAAGAAACATGGATAGTAAGATTTAGTAAAATATCAGTAATAATAATACATTGCTCGACACCCAGTAACACTTTACAGACATTTAAAAGACTGCTCGTTAAAATAAATGTAGCAATCCATTGTCATGCTATAAGTGATAGCTTGCTCTTAAACATTTGCACAGGTGGTTTTTCCTGGGGATAAAAAGGAAAAAAAAATCCATGGGAAAGGCATTGTTGTTGAACTCAAATTTCACCTCCGCAATGTGAGTCATTAAAACTATTGGAATGAAAACGCATGTCTCATCCACATGGTCGGGACGCTCATTTCCATGGCTGCTGCAGAGCCGTAAAATGTGTGTCCTCTGACTGCTGATTAAAAAATGAACACTAGAGAGGTAAAATTATGCAAAATTGATTTTAAAAGGTCGTAGGTATAGTTTTATATATAATCTTCTCCACTATGTGTCTGTATCCTATCCCCTACAGGGAACACTCATTTCCATGGCTGGAGCAGATCCGCTTGTGTGCACCCTATCTGCTGCTTTCAAAATGAACCCTGGATAAGTAATATTATCTGAAATCCATGGTAAAAGATTGATGAAAGTCTTCTACATCACTTTCAAGTCTACTATGTCCCATTGTCCTCTCCACTCAAAGGGACACTCACTTCTACAGCTGAGCTTTTGCCTCAGAGTTGTGAGCCCCAACTGTTGCTTGCAGAATGAACATTAGACAGCTCAAATTGTTATTGGATTGGCTATTTTTTTCATTATATATTAATTTATTTATTCATTCAGCCTCTGTTAAAAAAAAGAACATTTTCCCTTAGAGGACAAATAGAATTCTATCTATCTATCTATCTATCTATCTATCTATCTATCTATCTATCTATCTATCTATCTATCTATGAGATTTTGAAACATTCATATTATTTGTCAAATGAGGTACCAAATATCCACTGATACACATTTGTATGACAAGTCAATTAAAGAGTCCGACAAACAGCAACTGAGATATTGAAACATTTTATTGAATCTGTTCTGACAGTTATAGTCTTTTAATTAAAATAATGATTGTAATTATCAGAAAACATAGCCATTTTAATGTCAGCATAAAACCAGGCCAGTAACATCTTTGTGAAATAATATCAGCAGTTTTATAAATTCCAGAATGTACACCGATAGCACTGGCATGAACTTCCTTACAAGTATCCTTTGTCTCCTAAACTCAACAAATAACTTTCATATTCCTCCTGTTGCCCTGCTAGTCTTTTTGACAATAGTAAAGGTCATCCCCTTAAAAAAATTATATTCACGCACCAATTAATAATATGGTTATAATGTAAAACACTTCAAACAAACCTGCAAAATGTACATTTTCTTTGTTTAAGTTGACTTCTTCAATGGATCTAACACTTACAACATGGGGCACCACAACACACATACACAAATATCTTTCAGTATTTTTAAAAATAGCCTTGAAAATTGTTAGTATCTGTTCTCTATCCAAGCCACCCATTTACAAAAGAGATTTACAGGCTTGGGCCAAAAGATAAAAAATTAGACGGAAAGAAATGCCAGTCTAGTGCTTGCCACACTGACACTCGCTCATACTACTATAGTTTAAAAGTGCCACCCAACCTGATGCCAACTCTTTCAGATGGGTATTGAAACCTGGAAAATGTATTAATTGGCACAGGAAAAAAGTTTAAAGACTTATTCTGACAGTGACCAAGTTGGGTATTGTTGATCTGTGAAGTGGCAGTAAAAATAAAAAAATATTTTAAAAATCTGATTACAAAATATATCAAGAAACATCAAAAGGTATATAACGATTAATTTATGAAAACTCCATAGAATAGTTTCTAATACATGTTTTTCTTTCAACAGTCATGCTAATGTCAGAATTTGTGTGTTTTATTACCTATACTTTGTGCACATATTGAAGCTGTTTTATGGAAAACGCAAGCACATGAGTAAATAATTGTCAGCGGTTACAATTTAAATGTATATTTGCAGTATATACTGTATCATGAAATGCCAAATTAGAAATGAGAAGATGATGAAAAGTTATTTTTGCTCAATATACTTTAAACAAACTGATCACAAAATTTCCTAATTAGTTTGACTTTGTTGGTACCCTAGAGTGGCACATATCTTGGAAGAAGTCCTATCAGGTTTATTTGAATTTTAAAAAACCTAAATAATAATAATAAAAATATCTTAGGGCGGCACGGTGGCGCAGTGGGTAGCGCTGCTGCCTCGCAGTTGGGAGATCTGGGGACCTGGGTTCGATTCCCGGGTCCTCCCTGCGTGGAGTTTGCATGTTCTCCCCGTGTCTGCGTGGGTTTCTTCCGGGCGCTCTGGTTTCCTCCCACAGTCCAAAGACATGCAGGTTAGGTGGATTGGCGATTCTAAATTGGCCCTAGTGTGTGCTTGGTGTGTGGGTGTGTTTATGTGTGTCCTGTGGTGGGTTGGCACCCTGCCCAGGATTGTTTCCTGCCTTGTGCCCTATGTTGGTTGGGATTGGCTCCAGCAGACCCCCGTGACCCTGTGTTCGGATTCAGCGGGTTGGAAAATGGATGGATGGATGGATAATATCTTACATTTATATAGCATTTCTCTGGCTACTCACAGTGATTTTCATAGACATACTTAAAAAAGACAGTGTAAGCGCTTGATTTTTTTTTTTTAATTAGTGGATGAGTAAGGAACATAGTAGACAAAAAAGTGATATAGAAGACTTCCTTCAATCTTTTGAAATAAATTGTGGACAATTTTGTAATTCCAGTATTAATTTTGCAAGCAGAAGACAGGGGGCACACATTTCTACACCATAGACCAAGCTGTGGAAATGAGTGTCTCTTCTGCTAGAAGGGATTAAGAGACACACTCGATATGAAAGTGCTATAAAAGACTGTCTGATAGGCTTATTAAAGAAACTGTGCACAATTTTAACTGCCTGGCATTCATTTTGTAATGGACCATGGCAGATGAGGAATGCCACAGACTGCTACAAGTTTTTAAAATTCATTTGATGAGTTTTAATCTCCCATGAAAAACGGTGCCAATAGGATATAGGATAATTGCACCTGCTGTGAAAACAAGATTCCTCTCCAATGTACAGGGGTTAAAGGGTGGTTGTGATAGGAAATTTATTTATTTATTTATATAGAACTATATTTCATTCCAATAGTTTTAATGACTCACATGGCGGAAGTGAAATTTGAGTTCAACAACAAAGCCTTTCCCTTGGATTTTTTTTCCTTTTTTATCCCCAGGAAAAACCACTTGTGCAAATGTTTAAGAGCAAGCTATCACTTATAGCATAATGGATTGCTACATTTATTTTAACAAGCTGTCTTTTAAATGTCTTTGTAAAGTGTTACTGGGTGTCGAGTAATGTATTATTATTACTGATATTTTACTAAATCTTACTATCCACATTTCTTTGTTGATGAGCCCCGTTGAAGAATTTTTTGGTAACAGAACAGTAAACACGCCAAAACGACTGAAAATACAACTGACGACTGGTATTTTTTGATATCAGTTTGGATTCAGCGGGTTGGAAAATGGATGGATGGATGGATTTTAACAAAGTTTACTGTCCGCCCTCAATCACAGAGCATCCCAGTAAAACGTGAATAGCGTTTAATATACCTGCAGCCTTAGAATGCAGACATCAGGACATCGCTGTGCGTGCATGTTTAATAACAAGATATAACAGCATTTTGCACAGAGCATGCGTTAAAACAAATTGATTAAGATCAGCGATTTTCAACGGTTCACATGTGTGCCGTAAGATTTTTTAAAGCAAACTAATTAAAAACACAAATAAGTCTACGACGCAGATTTTATACTATTTTATATGATTTTTATATCATTATTTTAATAATATACATACACTATATGTGGACTATAAAGCAATACATGTATAATTTCGTGCATTTTAACCAGTTTACATCTCTCAACTTGTAAAAATTTGTATATAATCAATTTATATGAACCTTTACTTCAATAATATACACATTATGTTTGTATTGCGTGCGCACCTTACTGTGTAATTATTTCAATGAACTTGTGGTATTGTTGAGCGCATAGTGTCCCTATTTATACTCCACTACGCAGCGACTGAATTTGATCACGCATTCACACGTATAATAATAATAATAATTCCTTACGTTTTATAGCGCCTTTCTTACTACTCAAAGCAATTTGTAAATAATACATAAATAATTAAAATAACAGAAAGGAAGCCCCCCGGACACAAACCAGTGATCATTTATCTGTGAGTTAGCATTTTACTCCTACCACCACCTTTTCATGTTAGATACGCCGCATTATAATTTTGAGCACTATTTTTTTATTTGAAACTGACATAAATAAATTATATCAAAAAGGTTTTTTAAAAAGCCAATTCAAAGCAGAGGGTAAGTAATAACTATTTTCTTTTGTAAGTCAATCAAAAATGCTTAAGCCTAAAAGAACATCGTCCTGTCAAAATAAGAGACTCTTTTGCCTGGTTGACGTGAATCATCTTTAAATGAAATGCTGCCAATAAGGAATAATAGAAATCACCTTGCTGCTTTCTAACTTTGACGAACTAAAGTTTTATTAGGTGAAAAAAATGATCGCCCGTGACAGATACACTTAATCAGTTGTGTGTGTGACCTACGATTTGTGACTTTGAGTGTGTGTGTGTTGTGTGTGTGTACGTGCATGTGTGTGGTTTTGCCAGTTTTACAATAAAAACAGAAATCAGTTATTTGTGAAGCAGGAATATTCTGATCATTCTGATCCTTGATCACTGATAAACATTCAGAAGAAACAGCGCTATTGCAGTGTTTTCCTCCATAACATCCTTTCAGCAAACAGGACTAATGTCCCTGCTGAAACAGATCGGCCTTTAATGAAATGCTGCCAATACGGAATAACAGAAATCACCGGGCGGCTTTCAGTTAATGATAAACCAGCGTCTCTTGATGATCGCCCCTGACACATACACTTAATCAGTAGTATGTGGGACCCACGATTTGTGAGTTTAAGTGTGTGCGCGTGCGCGTGCGTGTACGTGCGTGTGTACGTGTGCACGTGTGTCGTTTTGTCAGTTTTACTATAAAAACAGTTAAACGTCAGTTATTTGTGAAGCAGGAATATTCTGGTCATTTTGATCCCTGATCAATATTTTAAAGAAACAAAGCAACTCCAGTATTTTCCTCCATAACATCCTTTCAGCAAATGGGACTAAGTTCCTTGCTGAAGCATATCGCCCTTTAATGAAATGCTGCCAATGCGGAATAACAGATATCACCGTGCGGCTTTCGGTCACTGATAAACCAGCGTCTCATGAGGTGAAAAAATGGGACATACTGTGGTTGCGATCAATGCTTTCCGGTAACTTGGCTTTTGAGAAGAATCTGTCATGGGAGGGACAAGAGGGAGCGAGTGAGGCGGGTACAATGAACCGGGGTGGGATGGAGGGGGCGAGGAGGCGGGTATTTGTGCGAGTGATTTAAATAATGAAAGGAAAAAAAGTGCTTTGAAATCGAGGACCCCCAACCAAGAGAGCTTACGAAACAAAACGCGACAGACAGGCATATGCTACTTGCATAAAATATGCACAATAATTACAACAGTGTTGAAGCAATGATGAAGTGAAAGGGAGATGCTAAACATGGGTGGCCACGTTATGCCTGCCCGTTAATCCCAACCAATATATATATTTGAACGGATCTATCTAAACCAATATATTTATCTGAACGGATGTATCTGAACTGATGTATATATTTAAACCAATCTATTTAAACCAATATATATATCTAAACCAATGTATATATCTGAACGGATGTATCTCAACCAATGTATATATATCAGAATGGATCTATGCAAACCAATTTATATATATCTCAACCAATGTATTTAAACCGATGTATATATCTGACTGGATGTATTCAAACCGATGTATATATCTGAACCAATGTATCCCAACCAATGTATATATGTGAACCGATATATATATCTGAACGGATGTATTAAAACCAATGTATATATTCAAACCAATGTATCCGAACCGATATATACATCTGAACCAATGTATATATTTACTAACCAATCTTTTTTTCCTGAACGGCCCCTCATATATATATATATATATATACACACATACAGTACTGTGCAAAAGTTTTAGGCAGGTGTGAAAAAATGCTGTAAACAAAGAATGCTTTCAAAAATGGAAGTGTTAATCATTTATTTTCATCAATGAACAAAATGCAGTGAATGAACAAAAGAGAAATCTAAATCAAATCAATATTTGGTGTGACCACCCTTTGCCTTCAAAACAGCATCAATTCTTCTAGGTACACTTTTACACAGTTTTTGAAGGAACTCGGCTGATAGGTTGTTCCAAACATCTTGGAGAACTAACCACAGATCTTCTGTGGATGTAGGCTTCCTCACATCCTTCTGTCTCTTCATGTAATCCCAGACACACTCGATGATGTTGAGATCAGGGCTCTGTGGGGGCCATACCATCACTTCCAGGACTTCGTGTTCTTCTTTACGCTGAAAATAGTTCTTAATGACTTTGGCTGTATGTTTGGGGTCGTTGTCCTGCTGCAGAATAAATTTGGGGCCAATCATACGCCTCCTTGATGGTACTGCATGATGGATAAGTATCTGCCTGCATTTCTCAGCATTGAGAACACCATTAATCCTCACCAAATCTCCAACTCCCTCCTCGAACCGCCACCTTATCGTGGTGGAGGGGTTTGCGTGTCCCAATGATCCTAGGAGCTCTGTTGTCTGGGGCTTTATGCCCCTGGTAGGGTCACCCAAGGCAAACTGGTCCTAGGTGAGGAATGAGACAAAGTGTGGTTCAAAACAACCTTCTATGATGAATAAAAACTTTGGGCGACGTTTTCCCTTGCCCGGACGCGGGTCACCGGGGCCCCCCTCTGGAGCCAGGCCTGGAGGTGGGGCTCGATGGCGAGCGCCTGGTGGCCGGGCTTGCACCCATGGGGCTCGGCCGGGCACAGCCCGAAGAGGCAACGTGGGTCCCCCTTCCCATGGGCTCACCACCTATGGGAGGGGCCAAGGAGGTCGGGTGCAGCGTGAGTCGGGTGGTGGCCGAAGGCGGAGACCTTGTCGGTCCGATCCTTGGCTACAGAAGCTGGCTCTTGGACGAGGAATGTCACCTCTCTGAAGGGGAAGGAGCCTGAGCTTGTGCGAGATATAGTCGGGCTCACCTCGACGCACAGCTTGGAACTAATCCCCTTGAGAGGGGCTGGACTCTGTACCACTCTGGAGTTGCCCCCGGTGAGAGGCGCCGAGCGGGTGTGGGCATACTTATTGCTCCCCGACTTGGAGCCTCTACATTGGGGTTTACCCCGGTGGACGAGAGGGTAGCCTCCCTCTGCCTTCGGGTGGGGGGACGGGTCCTAACTGTTGTTTGTGCGTATGCACCGAACAGCAGTTCGGAGTACCCACCCTTTTTGGAGTCCCTGGAGGGGGTGCTAGAGGGCATACCTTCTGGGGACTCCCTCGTACTGCTGGGAGACTTCAATGCTCACGTGGGCAATGACAGTGAAACCTAGAAGGGCGTGATTGGGAGGAATGGCCCCCCGATCTGAACCCGAGTGGTGTTTTGTTATTGGACTTCTGTGCTCGTCACGGATTGTCCATAACAAACACCATGTTCAAGCATAGGGATGTTCATATGTGCACTTGGCACCAGGACACCCTAGGCCTCAGTTCGATGATCGACTTTGTGGTCGTGTCGTCAGACTTGCGGCCACATGTCTTGGACACTCGGGTGAAGAGAGGGGTGGAGCTGTCAACTGATCACCACCTGGTGGTGAGTTGGCTTCGATGGTGGGGGAGGATGCCGGTCAGGCCTGGTAGGCCCAAACGTGTTGTCAGGGTCTGCTGGGAACGTCTTGCAGAGCCCCCTGTCAGAAGTAGCTTCAACTCTCACCTCCGGCAAAACTTCGACCATGTCCCGAGGGAGGTGGGGGACATTGAGTCCGAATGGGCCATGTTCCATGCCTCTATTGTTGAGGCGGCTGACTGGAGCTGTGGCCGTAAGGTGGTCGGTGCCTGTCGTGGCAGCAATACCCGAACCCGTTGGTGGACACTGGCGGTGAGGGATGCTGTCAAGCTGAAGGAGTCCTACCGGTCCCTTTTGTCCTGTGGGACTCTGGAGGCAGCTGATAGGTACCGGCAGGCCAAGCGGAATGTGGCTTCAGTGGTTGCTGAGGCAAAAACTCGGGCATGGGAGGAGTTTGGGGAGGCCATGGAAAACAACTTTCGGAAGGCTTCGAGGAGATTCTGGTCCACCGTCCGGCGTCTCAGGAGGGGGAAGCAGTGCAGTGTCAACTGTGGGCATGGTGCGCTGCTGACCTCGACTTGGGACGTTGTGGGTCGGTGGGGGGAGTACTTCGAAGACCTCCTCAATCCCACTAACATGCCTTCCAATGAGGAAGCAGAGCCTGGGGACTCGGAGGTGGACTCCCCCATCTCTGGGACTGAGGTCACCGAGGTGGTCAAAAAACTCCTTGGTGGCAGGGCCCTGGGGGTGGATGAGATACGCCCGGAGTTCCTCAAGGCTCTGGATGTTGTAGGGCTGTCTTGGTTGACACGTCTCTGCAACATCGCATGGACATCAGGGACAGTGCCTCTGGATTGGCAGACCGGGGTGGTGGTCCCCCTCTTTAAGAAAGGGGACCGGAGGGTGTGTTCCAACTACAGAGGGATCACACTCCTCAGCCTCCCTGGAAAAGTCTATTCGGGGGGTTCTGGAGAGGAGGGTCCGTCGGATAGTTGAACTTCGGATTCAGGAGGAACAGTGTGGTTTTCATCCTGGTCGAGGAACAGTGGACCAGCTCTACACCCTTAGCAGAATCCTGGAGGGTGCATGGGAGTTCGCCCAACCAGTCTACATGTGTTTTGTGGACTTGGAAAAGGCGTTCGACCGTGTCCCTCGGGGAATCCTGTGGGGGGTGCTCCAGCAGTATGGGGTACTGGACCCCCTGATAAGGGCTGTTTGGTCCCTGTACAACCGGTGTCAGAGCTTGGTCCGAATTGCCAGCAGTAAGTCGAACCAGTTTCCAGTGAGAGTTGGACTCCCACAGGGCTGCCCATTGTCACCGATTCTGTTCATAACTTTTATGGACAGAATTTCTAGGCGCAGCCAGGGTGTTGAGGGGGTCCGGTTTGGTGGACTCAGGATTTGGTCACTGCTTTTTGCAGATGATGTTGTCCTGTTTGCTTCATCAGGCCATGATCTTCAGCTCTCTCTGGATCGGTTCGCAGCTGAGTGTGAAGCGGCTGGGATGGGAATCAGCACCTCCAAATCCGAGACCATGGTCCTCAGCCGGAAAAGGGTGGAGTGCCCTCTCAGGGTTGGGAGCGAGATCCTGCCTCAAGTGGAGGAGTTCAAGTATCTTGGGGTCTTGTTCACGAGTGAGGGAAGAATGGAGTGTGAGATCGACAGGCGGATCGGGCTCTGCATCGGTCTGTCATGGTGAAAAAAGAGCTGAGCCGTAAGGCAAAGCTCTCATTTTACCAGTCGATCTATGTTCCTACCCTCACCTATGGTCATGAGCTTTGGGTAGTGACCGAAAGAACGAGATCGCGAATACAAGCGGCTGAAATGAGTTTCCTCCGCAGGGTGTCTGGGCTCTCCCTTAAAGATAGGGTGAGAAGCTCAGTCATCCGGGAGGGGCTCAGAGTAGAGCCGCTGCTCCTCCGCATCGAGAGGAGTCAGATGAGGTGGCTCGGGCATCTGATCAGGATGCCTCCTGGACGCCTCCTTGGTGAGGTGTTCCGGGCACGTCCAACCGGGAGGAGGCCCCGGGGAATACCCAGGACACACTGGAGGGACTATGTCTCCCGGCTGGCCTGGGAATGCCTCGGGATTCTCCCGGAAGAGCTAGAAGAAGTGGCCGGGGAGAGGGAAGTCTGGGTATCTCTGCTCAAGCTGCTGCCCCCGTGACCCGACCTCGGATAAGCGGAAGAGGATGGATGGATGGATGGAAATCTTCAACTCCATTTGCAGAAATGCAGCCCCAAACGTTCAAGGAACCTCCACCATGCTTCACTATTGCCTGCAGACACTCATTATTGTACCGCTCTCCAACCCTTCGACGAACAAACTGCCTTCTGCTAAAGCCAAATATTTCAAATTTTGACTCATCAGTCCAGAGCGCCTGCTGCCATTTTTCTGCACCCCAGTTCCTATGTTTTCATTCATACTTGAGTCGCTTGGCCTTGTTTCCATGTCGGAGGTATGGCTTTTTGGCTGCAACTCTTCCATGAAGACCACTTCTGGCCAGACTTCTCCAGACAGTAGATGGGTGAACCTGGGTCCCACTGGTTTCTGCCAGTTCTGAGCTGATGGCACTGCTGAACATCTTCCGATTTCGAAGGGTAATAAGCTTGATGTGTCTTTCATCTGCTGCACTAAGTTTCCTTGGCCGACCACTGCGTCTACGATCCTCAACATTGCCCATTTCTTTGTGCTTCTTCAAAAGAGCTTGAACAGCACATCTTGAAACCCCAGTCTGCTTTGAAATCTTTGACTGGGAGAGACCTTGCCGATGCAGTATAACTACCTTGTGTCTTGTTGCTGTGCTCAATCTTGCCATGACATGAAACTGTCTTCCACAACCTCACCTTGGTAGCAGAGTTTGGCTGTTCCTCACCCAGTTTTAAGCCTCCTACACAGCTGTTTCTGTTTCAGTTAATGACTGTGTTTCAACCTATGTGTGACATTGATGATCATTAGCACCTGTTTGGTATAATTGGATGATCATACACCCGACTATAATCCTACAAAATCCCTGACTTTGTGCAAGTGTACCTATAAGAATTGATGCTGGTTTGAAGGCAAAAGGTAGTAACACCAAATATTGATTTGATTTAGATTTTTCTTTTGTTCGCTCACTTTGCATTTTGTAAATTGATAACAATAAACAATCATTATTTATATTTCTGAAAGCATTCTTTGTTTACAGCATTTTTTCACACCTGCCTAAAATTTTTGCACAGTACTATATATGTATGTATATATATATATATATATATATATATATATATATATATGTAAGTATATATAAACAATTATATAAACAATTATGAGAAAAAAGAAGCTGAATGCAAGCAAAAAATAGTCTGAGACCATAGCTGCTGAGTTAAAATAAAATGAGGGAAAACTAAATTTTGACACAGGATAAAAACAGAAAAAACTTTGAATGAAAATCCAGAATGGGGAAACAAGTGGTACCAAGTAAACATAAGTATTTGTTTTCCTTTCTCATCAATTCTTCACCTTGCCTCATACTTTTCTTTAAGGCATCATTTCCACTTTTGACAGAAAGAACCTTTTAGTGTACATTAAAGAGAATTTGCTCAACTGGATGTTTTAGCTCAATCAATTGGGAATTAAACTCAATTAATTTACTCAATGATCGCATTTAACTATAAAGTTGGCTATTAACCTTTTTACTCTAAGTATCCCTTTAAAGCAAATGTTTTCTCAAAACTATAACCCGTAAACTCTTTTTGAATGTAATGGCTCTCGTGAAGAGTTTCACCTTCCTTGCATAAGTGGTTTTCCAACTTGTATAACATAAACATATTAACTTTATAAACGGAATTTAAAGTGAGCTGGATTGCTATGTTGTTCTTTAAATTATTTTGTTGTTTTCATTAATTAAATGAAGCAGAGGTTGAACTTGTTTCAGACATTAACAAAACATTGCTATACCAGAAAACAAATGCCTGAGTCCCAAGTGAAGACTAGCACATAATATATCCTTTGTACTGTATTTATAAATGATGTTTTGCTGTAACTGTAGATAATGGTAGCTGGAAACTTCCTGGTGGAAGTTTCCTCATTTAGGGATATACTAGAAGAGAAATTAAAAACACATTTCTCTTGTTTATTTATCATCTTAGACTTTACAAGTACTGTTATGGTATTATTGAGGTGATATTCAATTTACTGCTAACAGAAAAAAGAAATTATTTTGAACTCTACTTGGCAAAATAAAATCATTTAAACACTAATAAGTGTGAACAGCCATTTTTAAGTAAGTAGGGTGTATTCTGGAACATTTAAGTATAGTTTTGAGGCATAAACCTCGTTTTAACCCGTGTAGGCTAAAGCAGGCCAGTAAAACTGAGGTTTGGGTAATTAGGTGAGGTCGATTCCAGGCAGGGAAGGACGCCTGGCCTGGCCTCTGAAGCCTTTTGAAGGCCTTGCACATAATTCTGGAATAGAGTCAACTCAACTTTATGACATTTGATATTAGCATTTTTAATTCTGGCACCACAAAACAGCAAAATGGGTGAACCCTTTGAAAAGGCCCACAAAAACATGCCGAAATCCTACCCTGTCTGCTCCACAATAGGTTTCGCCCAGGTAAGCTTGACCCAAGGAAAAGGCCTGACTAAACCCAAAAATTGGAGAACAGGTTTTTAAAATTCAAAATACCAGGAGAGTCTCCAGAATATCAAGAAGAGGGAGAACTGTTAAAACTCCAGCTTGTATAGTGACAAGTCTCACAAGAATATATATAACAAATCGGAATTTTTTTCACAAATGAATAAAGACAAGAAAAGGCCCAGAAGAGCAAAAAATAGTTGCCAGATGGCAATCTAACGTAACCCAGAGCCAATAAGCAGTTCAGAAGAAGAATCAAGTAAACGGAGTGAAAATTCATGAAAAGTGGTAAGTCAAATAGAAGAACAATATTCCCAATTATCTCCAAAAATACTCACTCAATTACCCGCAAAGAACTCTTCTTCTTCTTCTTCTATTCCAAATTTTTAATGGTTGGCAAACTTGCTTTACTGAACTAGGGTATGAAGAGGAGCCAATGAAAGTGCCATTTCCTGTGTACTTCTGATTTTAAATTATATAATACAATCCTATCAATTTTAAAAATCTTCAGACTATCTTGTGATCTTTAAGTCATTGTCCATATCCTAATGGAGTATTCATTGAGATGATATTCTGTCACATGAACTCTTCCTGTTTTTTCATATGCTTTACATTTCAGAAGTATGTGTTCTACCGTTTCCTATGTATCTGCACATCCCAGTAGAATTTAGTCCCACATGGCCAATCATTTTCCTTGACATCCTTGATATCCTTTTTTTTTTCTTCCACCCAATTAGATGTAACTTTCTTTTGAATTCCATAGTGATGTCTTCTTTTTATTTCATTATCTTACATTTCTTTCCAGATTGAAAATATAGTTTGTTTGATTAAAATGTTTGCCTCCACCTTACTTGCTAGAATATTTAAAACAATATTGTATCTTCCACACTTTTCAAAACTTTTGCATTGTTGACATGAATATTCCACTTTGTGCAGGTTATTTACAGGCTACCTAGTTCTGGTTCAAACAGTGTCGCTGCTGGTTGGCATAGTGAAGACTTTGGAAGGATGGCATGAAACATTGTCTCTCCAGCACCAATATACAGTATCAGCTTTGTTACCAGCATTAAACATTTGAATGGTCAGTGCATAAAATTGCTCTCACTTGTTTTATCATACACCTCTACTTATTCATTTATCTGTGTTAAGCATATAATTATGATTGAAATCTGTTTCTCATTCCACCTTGAAACCACACATCAATACTCTTCATAGAATGTAATTTATTTTCAATGGATTTTTATATAATTTCATTGTGTTCAAGTCATCTATTAGTCTAGACTGACAGTAACCTAAACTTGAAAATGATCTTGCTGAATTAAGAGCTTTTTTGTGAAAGTGACTTAATTTGGTAACAGGGATACAGCATTTCTTGCAGAGTAATTCTGAAACAAGTTATAATGTGTTTGATTTATTAGTACTGTACTGTATAACAGTACAATAATTAAAGAACTAGTCACATATTGATATTTGAAAACCATTTCTTAATAAACCACTTCCTGTAAAAAAAAATGTGAGAAACATTCTAAAATGCTTATAAATAGCTAGAAAATTTAACTACTGTAGGAAGTACTAGGATAATCAGAGCTTGTATAGGTAAATGCTGTAAATCCAACTATCCATTTCCAGAATACACTTTCTTTAATAGGGAATGGAAGTCTATACCAGCAGCAGCCCTATGTCTATGACAGAAATCAACCGTACATGAGGCATCAGTCCATTAAGGCACACCATTCTGCACACACATCCTCACTCATATGGAACCAACTTAATGTCACTTTGGTAATCTAGGTAGATGTTAAACCCAGAAGCTGTCATAGAATACATCTTTGTGTGATAAATCCAGGACTGAATGAAACAATCATTACTATTTATGAGTAACTCTCTCTCTTAGGTATGATGAGAACACACCTAGGTGGCCATATTATCCTTATAATAAAAAAGATACCCAGTCCCCACACCACTTCCTTTTTACTAGCTTCATCTTTCTTTGAATCCTAATGCTATTTGGCTTATTCATTTATAGCTCATTTAGTTACAAGTTGCAATTTTCCCTCTGTTGCCTACCTCTTTACTTCGACCAATTTTAAAGACTGGGTGTTTAAATTCTATCAACTTATATGACTACCTTGTGCTAATGGATCCTATGTATGTGATACAATTTCATAATCTAATGTCACATAAGCCCTAGTTATATAGTTATAATTATAAAGTTTTAAATTAACTATAAAGTTAGCCATGCATCTTGAAAAATGTGTTCGTTTTATAAAAGGCAAACAATATAAATATATACAGTACAATGCATACAGTACCTTAGATAAACTACAGGACATACATGTTTTCTATTAAAAAAATACATTT
This sequence comes from Erpetoichthys calabaricus, assembly GCF_900747795.2. Classification (NCBI taxonomy): domain Eukaryota; kingdom Metazoa; phylum Chordata; class Cladistia; order Polypteriformes; family Polypteridae; genus Erpetoichthys; species Erpetoichthys calabaricus. The sequence continues at coordinate 116,536,029 of NC_041402.2, forward strand.
TATTCTTTTAAGCTTTTTTTTCATTTAAGCCTTTCATGTTAATAAACATCTGGTGCATACTTTGTATTTAAAGAAAGCAAAGGAGTCATGTTTTGTGTGTATCCTGAAGAAAGTCAAAGGACAATACCTGACATATAACTAAAATAGGACCAATGCATGGCTGAAAAAAGGATTAATGCCAGTAACCATGATTCAATACAGTATCTTCTAAGATTCAGCAAGAGCTTCCAGATGCAGAGTTACCATCACTTTATATGAATACTGTGGTACTCACTGCTGAACAGATAAATATAATCATCTTTCCTTTTTGAAACCATACCATTGATTAACTTTCCTTCAACATTTCCTTAGCAAACATAACAGTATTGCCAAATATAAATGGAAAAGTTCAGTGTAGACATTAGACTCAAGATAGATATTAAATATTAGATAGATGTTGCTTTAATGCAGTGTCAGCTTGTGATATCCAGATGGAGGACTTTATTATGCTCATATTCTTTTTCAACAAAACTTCCAATAATACCATGACATAGCAAAGCAGGCACATATGAGTGTAATTAAATTAAACAAAAAAATGAATTGAGTTCAAGAAAATGTGAATAATTTGTTTGACTTGGACACTGTGTTGTTAATATAGCGTTGTCCTTCAGATGAGATGTAAAACTGAGGTCCTGACTCTCTGTGGTCATTAAAGATCCATGGCCATCTTTCAAAAAAGAATAGGGTTTATCCTATCACAGCCTCATCCATTCTGGCCCCCTAATCATCCCCTGTCTATAATTGGATATCTTCTTAACCCCATTACCACCTGATAGCTAATGTGTGGTCAGCGTACTGGTGCAATAATGGCTGCTGTCTCATCATCCAGGTGAGTGCTACACATTGGTGGTGATTGAATTGGTTCCCCCTGTATATGTAAAGCACTTTGAGTAACGTGAAAGGCACTATATAAATGTAATTAATTATTATTATTATTATTATCATTTTATTAAGGTTACATCTCAGCTTACAAGATGCATCATTTTTAAGATATTTTTATTTATAAACTTGCAAACAACATCTCATTGGTATGATTTGTACCATGTCATTTTGTCTTAGTATGGACAGAGTACTAGGGTGTTGTACCGTGTTAGCCATTATGAATGTAGAGAAAAGCCAAGCAAAATGACACCTTTTATTGGCTAACTAAAAAGGTTACAATATGCAAGCTTTCGAGGCAACTCAGGCCCCTTCTTCAGGCAATCTTGCCTGAAGAAGGGGCCTGAGTTGCCTCGAAAGCTTGCATATTATAATCTTTTTAGTTAGCCAATAAAAGGTGTCATTTTGCTTGGCTTTTCTCTATGGACAGAGTGAAATTTTGCATGAACGATGAATACTGTTATGTACATAAACACAGTTTTTGAACACTACACTTTAAACATATGTATGTAACCATAATAACATATTATAATTCTTTGACATATATTACTGTATGTGAAATAGAAACCTTTGAAAGCTTGATAAAATTAGACAAAAATGGATTCAAGTCCCAGTAGCCTACATGTACTAGTTAGATGTCTAATTTTGGAACATAACATGTATAAAAATTATGTTTTTAGAAAATAATGTGCGAAAGTACAGCATACACACCAGACAATTCTTCAGTCTGCCCAGCGGCATGCATTACCAATTAGCATTGCACCCTGCTGCTTTATGACATTCTAATATGTAAAAAATTTGATCTAATTTGATAAACTTTCAATGATTTCTGTTGAAAAGCTGAAATAATGTCCACAGCAGACATGTCAAAAAGTGTCTTTTGACACATTTGAGTAACTGAAGTTGCAGAAAGATTAATCCAATAACCATAGAAGGGCTGGACACATAGCATGTTATATAGTTTATTATAGACTGCCAAGCACAGTTTGATAAGCCAAGATATTATTAACCAATATGTAAATGGTAATAGAAAAAAAAATGCAGCATGAAAAGTGGTCCAGCTTTCCATCGACTTGTTTGGGTGAGGTTTGTCTGTGGTTGTGATGGTAACAGGATGAGAAAAGCAGATCAGATTTTCATTTCCGTAGCAACAGTCTCCAGGTCTTCCTAGGGAATTTTCAGGTGCTTCTAGGTTTCTTGAGAAATTAAATTCATCTACCATATTTTAGATTTCCGTCCAATGGACTTTGTCCAGTGCATCTAGTGAAAGATGTCCACTAGATGCCAAAAAGCCCTCAATTGTCTAAATGTAATGCTGAGAAAATATACTGTAGCTCTTTTTTCAGAGCCTCCTACAATACTAAACTCTTTATCCTATTTGGGAGAATGATTCCAATTAAATTATATTCAATTTACAATATATCATACTGTTAAATGTGAGAATAAATTTAATTAGCTTTGCCTGTGTTTTAGATGATATTTTTAGAACTCCTGAACTGCAACTGTGTTTTTTTATGCTGTGACACAGGACTATAAATGAAGGAGAAATCTTTCAAATGTTATTTTGCCATTATTTGAAATGCTTTGAGTATTTCAAATATTGGCTAAGCTATCTGTTGTTACATTCTGTAAGTCTGTATTTCCAAAAAATATTATATTAATATCTTTTTAGCACACATGAAATTATATTTTTGGTAAGGCTTTCAATTAGTAAGCTAACTGAAAGCAACAATTATTATTTTAATCAGGATTTGTTTACTTTTGGCTTAAAAAAAAAAAAAATCTTAGCCCTGCAACCTTTTTACATTTTAAGTATCTGTAATTGTGTTATAATCTTCTGTAGACTATTTGTTTCTTGTATACATTGTTCAAATTATTTTGTGAATTTCTTTAAAGGAAAGCATTTTTACAAAATAAAATCAAATAAAATCCGAGCAGTACAATCCATTCTGAATGTCACCAGGGAAAAAAGAGAAGGAAGAACCAACAAGCTTGTCAGCTTTGTTTACTTTGCTGTTTCTTTATTTTAATAGCAAAATGAGTAAAATGTTCATATGAGGGTTCAATATTTTTTTTAACTATGCCTTTATGCATATATAGAGAAAAGACAAGCAAAATGACACCTTTTAAGCTTTCAGGGCAACTCAGGCCCCTCCTTCAGGCAAGATGTAATACAGAAACTGGAGTTCCTTGTGTTTATATACACACTAGGACAAGAAACAACACTGGAAAATCTTTAAATGAGAAATCTTAAATGTAAAAAATTAATAGATTCCTTCATCTTACCTGAATAAGGGGCCTGAGTTGCCTTGAAAGCTTGCATATTGTAATCTTTTTAGTTAGCCAATAAAAGGTGTCATTTTGCTTGGCTTTTCTCTACATTCATAATGGCTAACACAGTACAACACCCTAGTACTACATGCATATATAGATTAAATAAAACACACTCTCCCAATGTATGAGTGTGAACGTAGGGAATCTTGTATGAAGATAGTTAAAAATAAGTAAATCAATTTATGAATTTATTGATGAAGATTATCCTTTAAGGACAAAACTGCCATTTTGTAACTAGAAATATTTTCCTTAGAAGACCACAGTGGACTGGTTTTTGCTCAGATAAACTACAATGAACTCTGGAAAATTACTCACAAATGTTTCAAACAGACAAGCACCATGATACTTTGCTTTATGTTTCGCTTATACTTTTATTTATTTCTCTAAGTCTAAATACATTTTCATTAAGCTTATCTCAGTGTATAAACTCACATTATAATCTTAGATTAGAATTACCCATCAATCTATGACTCAAACACTTGGCAGAGCGAACCTATTCTAAGGGAAATGGACACAGCATTGTTGAACAATCTTGACAAGATAAGGCACTTGCACATATTTTTATCATTAAAGATTTGGGGGCAAGCTGTCCATCATCAGAATAGTTAGCCAATTATCTCTGTGTAACATCACAAGGTCCTACCTACCAAGTGGTGCTTTTGGCATAAAGAATAGACATAACAAAGTGACAGAGAGACTTCAGCTAGACTTAAGAGACATTGTCCATGCATCATCCTGATGTCTGAGCCAAAAAAGCTACATGAAAGACAAGCTTTCATCTCTGTCACTGTCCTACATGGAAGTTTCCTTTGGTTCTATTCTAAAGATTTCATATCCTTAGGGATAGTATTGTAAGTGCCAAAGAGGAAGGATGTGCATCATGGCTGGGATAAATGAATGATTCATGCCTGGCCAGGAGGCCATAATGGAAGGAGCAGGCGAATGGGATCAGTGGGAGCAGATCATTCGCCCACACAACAGGTGGCAGTATCCCTCCAAGCTAAACCAAACTAGGACATCCGTAGGGTGGCATGGGAGTTGAACTCCGGAAATGCAGCCCTGTCAGGGTCTTTGGGGAAAAGTAGTGGAGGAGAAGAAAAAGGAATTGTGTTTGGAATCACTGTTTGGAGGTATTTTGCCTAAAATAAAACCCTTTGTTTTATACCCGGGACTTGTCTAAGAATTCATGATTGGGAATTGGGGCTCTTTGGTGCCCTCTAGTGTCCACAGTATGGTTTAACCACTATACATGGCATTTTAAAGAAATTTGGAATTCATTTTCATTGTTATACAGATTACACTCAGCTCTGTGTGTCTACAAAGCCCAACTCTGTCCTTCCCATTTCTTGCCTCAATGATTGTCTACTTGAAATAAAATCTTAATTTTCTTCCAGTTTCCTCCAACTCAATAGCTGTAAGACAGAGGTTCTCTTCATTGGCTCCACGTCTACTTTATCAAAATCTAATGGTTTCTTACTTAACATTGATGGTACTTCAGTTATATCTCCCCTCAGGTTAAGAGTTTGGGAGTTATCTTAGATAGTACTCTGTCTTTTGAATTTCATATCAATAATGTTTTTCGGTCTTCTTTTTCTCATCTCCATAGCATTGCCTACCTGTGACACTCCCTCACACTAAATAGCACTGCTATCCTTACTCACACATTGGTCACTTCCCACACTGATTACTGTAATTCTCTTCTCTTTGGTCTTCCACATAAACTTCTTTAACTCCAACTTGTTCAGAACTCAGCTGCCCGTATTATATCAAGACATGTTCCATAAAATAAATAACTCCAGCTTTATTAAACTTTATTAAACCTATAAACTTTCACATTGATTTTAAAGTTATTTTACTTACCTTCAAAGTAATCCATAGCATTAGAACAATCAAGACGAGAACAGGCCATTCAGTCCAACAAAGCTTGACAGTCCCATCCCCTTAATTCTTCTAAAAAAATATCAAGTCGAGTTTTGAAAGTCCCTAAAGTCTTACTGTCTACCAGGCTACTTGGTAGCTTATTCCAAGTGTCTATGGTTCTCTGTGTAAAGAAAAACTTCATAATGTTTGTGCGAAATTTACTCTTAATAAGTTTCCAACTGTGTCCCTGTATACTTGATGAACTCATTTTAAAATAATAGTCTTGATCCACTGTACTAATTCCCTTCATAATTTTTAACACTTCAATCATGTCACCTCTTAATTTTCTTTTGCTTAAATTGAAAAGGCTCAGCTCTTTTAATCTTTCTTTATAACTCATTCCCTTTAGCCATGGAATCAGCCTAGTCACTCTTCTCCTGACCTTTTCAACCACTGCTATGTCCTTTTTGTAGTCTGGAGACCAAAACTGCACACAGTACTCCAGATGAGGCCTCATCAGTACATTATAAAGCTTGAGCATAGCGTCCTTGGACTTGTGCCCCACACATCGTGGTATATAACCTAACATTCTGGTTGCCTTCTCAATGGCTTCTGAACACTGTTGGGAAGTTAATAGTGTAGAGTCCATTATGAATCCTAAATCCTTCTCATAAGGTGTACTCTCGATTTTCAGACATCCCATATGTATATTCAAACCTAATAATTTTACTTCCTATGTGTAATACTTTACACTTACTGACATTAAATTCCATCTGCCACAAATCTGCTCAAGCCTGTATGCTGTCCAAGTCCTTCTGTAATGATATAACAGATTCCAAATTATCTGCCAATCCACCTATCTTGGTATCATATGCAAACTTAACCAGCTTGTTACTTATATTCGTATCTAAATCATTTATATATGTTAAAAATAGAAGCGGCCCTAGCACTGACCCCGGTGGAACACCACTCTTAACATCAGCCAATTCTGATGAGGTTCCTTGCACCATCACCATCTGCTTCCTGTGTCTGAGCCATTTCTGCACCCATCTAAAAACATCACCCTGAACTCCAACTTCTGTTAGTTTGATGCCCAACCTCTCATGTGGCACCTTATCAAATGCTTTCTAAAAGTCAAGATAAATAATATCATATGCTCCACTTTGATCGTATCCTTTTGTTGCTTCCTCATAGAATTCCAGCATGTTAGTAAAACACGACCTCCCTCTTCCTGTTGGCCATTCAGAAAAACTCCTGTACTTGTCATGTGTTGTTCGATCTTTTTCATGAATAATTCCTTTCATTAATTTTTCTCTAATGCATGCTAAGCTTACTGGCCTATAGTTGCTTGGATCTACCCTCTCACCCTTTTTATATAAAGGCATAATTTTTGCCATTTTCCAGTTCTTTGGAATCTCCCCAGTGCACAGTGACTTCCTAGAAATATGTGTCAGGGGTTTATATATGTACTCACTATCCTCCTTAAGAACTCGATGGTAAATATCTGGTCCTGGTGATTTGTTTGATTTCAGCCTATTTAATCTGAACAGTACTTCTCTCTCTACAGTTTCCAAATCCTTCAGTACCTCCTTAGTAGTCCCATTTACAGCAGGGAGGTTATCCACTCTCTCACTTGTGAAGACCTTAGAAAAATGCAAGTTTTAATTGCCCGCTATCACTTCTCTGTATCTTTTAATTCCCCTTTACTATTTCTGATGCACTTGACCTCCTCCTTGAATGTTCTACTGAAATACTGAAAGAATCTCTTAGGGTCTTCTTTCGCCTTATCTACTGCGTTCCTCTCCAACTGTCTTTTAGCCTCCCTAATATCCTTCTTAATGGTTGCCCTCATGTTTTCATACACCCTACAGTTATTATTCTTATATGCCTTTTAAAACTGTTTTTTCCTTTGCAGCTTCTTTTTGAACTCTTAATTTACCCACTTTGGAGTTTTTTTAAATTACCTATTAATTACAAATTTAGGTATGTACCTGTCCTGAATTACATGTAAAACATTTTTAAACCTGTTCCACTGCTCATTGACTGTCTCCACACTTAAAAGCTTATCCTAGTCTATCCTCCTTAGACTTTCCCGCATCTGCTCAAAATTTGCCCTGCTAATAATTAAACCTAATGGTTTTATTCTTTGCATTCACACTCCTCCAAAATACAGAGAACTGTATTACATTATGCTTACTTGACCCAAGCGCTTCAGTCACATCTACACCCTCAATTCCATCTTGATTATTACAAAACACTAAATCCAGACAAGCCTCACCCCATGTTGTGTGTACTGTGTTTTAAAACAGTCACTGATTACTTCTAAAAACTCCATTTGCAAGGTTATCCCAATTAATATTCAGGTAATTAAAGTCCCCCATGACTATATTATTCTGTTGTAAACTTGCCTTTTTAATATTACTAAAAAGATGTGTGTTGAAATTACTGTCTGCATTGGGTCATCTATGACACACTCCTAAAATATGGCCTCTTTCCCTACTGCTTTCCAGGCGAAGCCAAAAATCCTCATTGAGATGGAGCTCATCATCCAACTGGAGAGGACTTGCATTTAAATTCTGTTTGACATAAACAGCAACCCACCTCCTTTTCTGTTCTGTCTGGCCTTCCTAAAAATGTGTATCCCTCTATGTTTTACTCATCCCCATCTTTGTTATTTAGCCAGGTTTCCATTGTTGCTTTAATGTAATAATTATACTCTGCTACATACAGCTCCAACTTGCTTGCCTTATTTTTGATACTTCTAGCATTAACTATATTTAACGTGTTACTCTTTCTATATTTAAACATAACCTTTGTCCATTATACTTGTCCGACTTCATACATGTTTACACCCCCACCTGCACTCTTAGGTCCTCCACATCTGGTCTCCTCGTCAACGTCCCTGCATGCCTGATCACCATAGGTTCCAGGCCATTTAGTCTGTCCTCCTAGTCTCTGGAACTCACTACCACAAAACATTTGGGACATAGATTCCTTACCCATTTTCAAATCCCGTCTTAAGACTCATTTAGATTAGCTTACACTACATGACCTTAGGCTGTATTCTTATTGGCTTTGTTTATTTTCAGTTCTATAGATATATGTATATGGGTATGTTTACATGCATGTTTACTTGTTCTTGGTTTTATGATTTTATTGTTTCTACAGTGTCCTTGAGTGTTTAGAAAGGAGTCATGAAGTAAAATGTATTATTATTATTTTTATTATTATTAAGCTTTTTGACTATGAAGCAAGTGAATATTTATGGCATTACATACAGACTTTTCTGATGCTGCTGCTATGTATTCTCCTATTTTAATAAATAAACCTCCACCTTAAATTTCAATATGCTGTGTGATTTAGGTAAATATAGTGTACCTGGTATGGGTGGATTTCCACTTCTTTACTGTAGAGTTAGTGGCTGAGGAGGGATGCCTTTTAACAGTGAGCAGAATGGTGAGGAGTAACACCCTGTTGGTAAGCATCGATAACTAAGGTTTATTAGCTTCCAGTGTCTAGGGAACACCTGGGGATACCTGTCTGGTTTCTTCAAGCCAGACCTAATGAGTCTCTAAGTTGAGTACTAAGGAGTGATTGATTGTACATGCATCATTCATAATCATTGCTAAACAGCAATTGTGAATGGATTTTGTGTGTGTCCTAGTGCTAAGCTTAAAATGTGAAAGAGTTTGGTAATCCATAAGAAACTTTGTGAGTCTCACTCACCTCACAATAACACAGATGTCATCCCAAAGTAAGAAAGAAAAAGAAATTGGAGGGTGGGACAAGATCTTTTTTTATTACACAGCCCTGAAATAAATATCCCAATAGCAATCACTATGCTTCTCCATAGTTGTTCAAACAAACAATGTAGAGATTCGGTAAAGGTTAGTCTATTTCATTCCAATTTTCATTATCTATGTGATAAGGGCAACATGAAAGATTTTAGCCTTATATGATTTATGTGCAACACAAGAGACAGTTCTAAACTATCTCTTATATTAGGCACTACGGGCAGTTGCATGGGGAGAGATTTGTAAGTGAGGGGTCATTTGTGCAAAGCATACCTCCAACTACCAGTTGGCTTGCCAGGTGAAATAAGTGAAGATTAATGGGCTTTTTAAAAGTTCAAAAATAGAAATGTGCCCTTATACCATTTACCACTTGAATATAACTGACCTACTTATTGTGTGAAGTGAACAAACAAAAAGAAAATTGGCAACAGTCTGAATTTGTGACCAGCTGATCAACAGATATTTAAAATTAGCTTTCAGTATAACATGCTGGATGACTATAACATGCTTGTTGGTTTATTCACCATTTGCGTAGGGTAATTGTAGTAGACATTCTATAATGTTTAGTTTTGTGACATTGCACAGAAAAAACATGTTAAGTGTATTTTGGTCACAAAAGACATGGTGCAAATTAGCATATTTTTTGCTATTTCAGTTACTCTTATCTATTGTGATGTGTGTGGGAGGCTTGCTGTAATGTTTTAAGCAATATTTTGCAGACAGAACTAACTTTTTAGAACATAGGGGCCCAAGTAAATGTCATTTTTAACTGTAATATTTTTCCTAAAATGGTTCATTCTATTTACATAAAAATTTCTGGTTACATGATTTTCATAGAAGAAAAAAGATCTAATTTTAGCCTTTACATTAATAAAACTAAAATTATAATAAGGTTGTAGGCATTTGGAGTACACTGGTAATATAAATACTTATTAACTGAGTGCAGGAAACAAAAATATAAAAATATGAATACAGTAAGTGGAAAACAACATATTGAAATGGACTAGAAAAATGATTATAGCTAATTAAAGCACATAACAATACAAGAACCATACCTGTAACAACTAAGATAATTCAAGTCCATTGGATCAAAATATTTAATACACTTGGTGTACCCTTAAATGGTTCACATATCTATTTCTATTTATTACTCTCTTTTCTCCATAGAGAAATTTTGAGACATGGATTCAGTCATGTTCTGGAAACATCCCCTAGTGATTCTGGCCTATGGTGAATCAACAGTGTCGTACTGTTTCTGATCTTTTTTTATCCATAAGTTTGTTCTGATTCCAAATGTGTTTTGTTGGATTGAGATACAGTTAGGGTACTGTACAGAACACTGGAGAAAACTGAAGGCGCTGCCATGTTCATGGAATAAGCCCGAGATGACATTGACTTTGTGACATGAGTTTTATCCAAATGGAATCATCTGTTTGAAAAAGGCTAGGCTATAAACTAAACTATGCGACTCTTCAGTTCCACCCGGGGGGGGTTAACATTAACATTATTCAAAGTTATTGTCTGTTTTTATCTATCTATCTATCTATCTATCTATCTATCTATCTATCTATCTATCTATCTATCTATCTATCTATCTATCTATCTATCTATCTATCTATCTATCTATCTATCTATCTATCTATCTATCTATCTATCTAACCAAAAGGGAATGTACAGGTAGATGGTCAGCAACCATGTATATTTATGCTATGAAATTCATATTGTAATTGGTTGGTATAAAGAAACCTAACATTTGTCTAGAAAATGTTCCACACATTGTAGTAAGGCCGTCACTGTATAATGTGGCTGTAAGGGTGTCTAAGGAATATCCCTTCAGGCACTTTTGTGGACGACCAAGTGCTGGGAGGATCCTGCCCAGTAAATATTACTGCTGCCAGTTGCCGGCGTCATGTTGCTATAACAACTAAGCAGGGAAAGGATGTTTCGGCAGGAAACTTTTCTTTTTAAGGGGAATGGTGGTTCGAGGAGGGGGATAAAAAGAAAAAGGCAGAAGGCAAGGATGCGATATCTATGCTTAAAAGAATCTTCAGGATCAGACTTCACCCAGGGAGGTCTGCTATTTGTGGGTGGCCACTCCAAAGCTGAAACAGTGCAATGAATCCCAAGAAGAGGCCAGGGGTTGAGGTTCTCTGGGTGCTCCCGTTTGGTGAGTCTGACTCGTGATTAAGTTTCTTTGGGATAGCCAGCCGGGAAGCCATTTTTTGCCCGAGGACTGTTTTTTTTTTCCACTCCATCCTACAGTAGGAACTGTATTGCAGGTTTCTTCACCGTGTCATGGACTACGTTACATTTTTCTTTTTTTTTTTTTTGAGATCTTTTTTCTTTATGTCTGTTTCAAACCAGGGATTAAGATTTGGCCGCTGGGGAGGGCGTCTGGGGAAAAGGGTTCACAAATGAGCACTCAGGCACCGGTCAAGTAAATGTATTAATTGGATTACAATATACTTCAATCCAACTTCCTTCTGATTTTATCCAATTATTTAGGGGCGCATATAAGGGGGAAGAGGGGCTGAGGACCAAATATTTTAATGCTATTTTATCTTTCAAATATCATCCACTTCCCTCTTGGGTGGTGAAGTGTAGTAATTGCGTCCCATATCGGGCGATTGTTACAAGATCATTATGCAACCACTACAAGCTTTACTGTTGATTCAAAGCAGGATGGATCTGTAGAATCATGCTGTCTATGCCAAATTTTGAACCTCTCATCGGCATGTTACAGCAGAAATTGAGATTCTTCAGACCAGAGCACTTATTTTAAAATCTCTAGTCAACTAGCTGGCAGTGCAGGAGTCAAACCTGGTGAAGTCTTCTGCAGCTGCAGCCCAGCCACTTGTAGGTCTGATGTGTTGTGCATTCAGTGATACCTTTCTTCTTACTGGCATTTTAAAAAGTGGCTGTTTTAGCATTGGTGGCATTTCTGTTACAGTAGCTTGACCAACTTTGACCATTTTCCTCTGAGCTCTTTCATCAACAAGATGTTTTAACCCAGAGAACTGCTGCTCACTGGATGTTTTTTATTTGCTATGCAATTCTGTGTGAACTGTAGAGACTGTAGTGTCAACTAGCCATAGTTCATAGTGTAGTTACAATAAATTAATGAAAATATATTGTTGGGTTCCATTTATTTTAATCGGTTTCAATTTTGTAACTTTTTTGTATTCATTATGTAATTGATCATTGTTCAGTTGTTGTCACAAATAATTTCATGTTTACAGTTTCTGTTCTTGAGCATGTAAGTTTAGAAAATACATACAGATTGGAGCAAAATATGTAAGAATCATTTGCACTCCAGCAACCTTTGAAAATTTTAGAAGAACTATAAGCCTGTGCAGGACACTGTATATTACTTTACATTAGCCACATGATAAGAAATATAGACCATATTTTTAATCAAATTCCAAGTAAACTGTCTCCTCCTAATAAATATAGATACTGCCCAACCAAAAGTGAACTACAGACAGAATGGTGCTGTGCAGACTGGCAGACAGTGGTAGTGTCCCCTCACCCAAGATCCTACAGCTGAGATTTTACCCATAAATTCAGTTTCTCTAATGGCTGCTTTTTGCACCCACTCTCGTATTTCATTCCCTTTTCTTCCCTGAATTTATTCTCTACTTCCACTGCTATTCATGTAACCAGTTATTGTGTTTTCATACAGCCCAAAATCTTATGTCTCTGGTATTCTTTTCTATTTTTTAACATGAAAATAAAGTTTAATGGGTTTTGCCTTTTGCAGAATCATGCTAGTTTATACTATATAGACCAGTGGTTCTCAGGCCCTGTTTACGCAAGGCCCACATTAACAATTCAAACATTTTTGCGGTCCACATGTTAGCCTTATAATTTGGCATATAATTTATTGCTCATGCGTTTAGTAATTGGGGGTAAATATTACTAATATACAGTATTATGTAATTTTTTCTTTACATGTTTAGTTGTTCATTGCTTGCTACACAAATACAATAATAAATAGAGAGACAACGATAATCATTATCTGGTTTATTTTATTTTGATTTACGTTAGTAAAGTTGCCAAAGATGATGCTGTTTGGGCTTACATAGCATGTCAATTTTGACTGACATTTTTGATAAACACACTCAAAGATCATCCTCCACATTCATTCTTGACCGATATTTTGTTTTCATGGCAGTCAATGCAGAAAATGAAACCTTGCACAAATAAGTTGTTGAAAAAGGTATAAGAACTTTCATCGCTAGTGCTGACAACAACGGATATTCAAGCGAAACTATGCACCAAAAGGAAGAGATCTCCGTAGCAGGATCGTCAAATTTGATTTGTAATGTGCGATCACTAGACAGCTCCACTAATTCATCTTGTGCACGACTGGTTAATTCAGAGGATGCACACTGAAAAGGATTACGAATCCAGTCAAAAGTTTCAATGTCTTCAGACATGAAGTATTTGTAAATATATTCAGCAAGAGATGTCAGATCCTGTCTTTATTACACCAGTGACCCATTTCAGCATCTCGCCGTTGACTTCATTGCTCTCTATAAATTCACAAAATAACTGAAACATGTTGTGTGAATTGCTTTCGAGTCGCGTGCGCCAAAGTCATAGCTTCTTCTTAAAAGCTGCCATTTTGTCGTATGTCTTGAGTAAACTGGCATCTTTACCCTGCAGTGATGTGTTCAGACTGTTCAAAAGACTAAAAATGTCAGCAAGGTATGCCAGTATGGCAAGCCACTCAGTATCTGTGACCTTACCGGCCAGGTCGAGATTGTGTTCCGTCAAAAACTGAAACAATTCGAAATGAAGTTCAAACACCCTTGCGAGAACTTTCCCTCTGAATAGCCAACGAATAGCCGAGTGCAATAGGAGATGCTTGTGTTCTGCATGTGCCTCGTTACAAAGTTGAGCAAATAATCGACTGTTCACTGCTCTAGTTTTAATGAAGTTTACAATCCATACACAGTCATCGAGTACAGATCCCAGAGTTTCGTGCAAATTCTTTGAAGCCCATGCTTCACGATGGATCATGCAATGAGTGTGTACAATTTTGGGCGACTCTTGCTTTATGTGGGCTACAACACCATTGTTGCGACCAGTCATTGTGGCAGCACCGTCGGTGCAAACACCAATGCAGTTCATCCACTGCAGGCCAAAAGTTGTGAAAAATTTGTTTATAACACAAAATATTTCATCCACTGTCATTCTTGATGGCAATGACTTGCAAAAAAGAAATTCGCAAGTGATATCAGTTGATTCATCTAATTGAATCGCAAACTTAGTAGACTGTAACCGTTCAGTTAACTGCGTGGCAATGTCCCCTGACATTTCAGAAATTCTTCTGTGGACAGTATCGTTCGAGATGGGAATGCTTTTCAGTTTTGTAACATATTCTGAGCCAAACAATACATCGCAAATCTCAAGAGCAGCTGGCATGATAAGATCTTCTCCAATTGTGTGTACAGTAATCCCTCCTCCATCGCGGGGTTGCGTTCCAGAGCCACCCGCGAAATAAGAAAATCCGCGAAGTAGAAACCATATGTTTATATGGTTATTTTTATATTGTCATGCTTGGGTCACAGATTTGCGCAGAAACACAGGAGGTTGTAGAGAGACAGGAACGTTATTCAAACACTGCAAACAAACATTTGTCTCTTTTTCAAAAGTTTAAACTGTGCTCCATGACAAGACAGAGATGACAGTTCTGTCTCACAATTAAAAGAATGCAAACATATCTTCCTCTTCAAAGGAGTGCGCATCAGGAGCACAGACTGTCAGAAACAGAGAGGAAAGCAAACAAATCAATAGGGCTGTTTGGCTTTTAAGTATGCGAAGCACCGCCGGTACAAAGCTGTTGAAGGCGGCAGCTCACACCCCCTCCGTCAGGAGCAGGGAGAGAGAGAGAGAGACAGAGAAAAACAAACAGTGAAAAATCAATACGTGCCCTTTGAGCTTTTAAGTATGCGAAGCACCATGCAGCATGTCGCTTCACGAAGCAGCTGCACACAGAAGGTAGCAACGTGAAGATAATCTTTCAGCATTTTTAGACAAGCGTCCGTATCGTCTAGGTGTGCTAACAGCCCCCCTGCTCACACCCCCTACGTCAGGATCAGAGAAAGTCAGCGCAAGAGAGAGAGAGAAAAGTAAGTTGGGTAGCTTCTCAGCCATCTGCCAATAGCGTCCCTTGTATGAAATGAACTGGGCAAACCAACTGAGGAAGCATGTACCAGAAATTAAAAGACCCATTGTCCTCAGAAATCCGCGAACCAGCAAAAAATCCGCGATATATATTTAAATATGCTTACATATAAAATCCGCGATAGAGTGAAGCCGCGAAAGGCGAAGCGCGATATAGCGAGGGATCACTGTAGATTCTTTGCTTTTGTGATTCTCTGAGCAATCAAGTAGGATGCTTTAACAGTTTTTTCATTGAGAGTAACTCTTGTTTTTAACACTGTCTTCTGTTTAGTGTATTCCGTGGCTTTACACTTAAAATATTCTTTGGTTTTACTCTGTAGATCTGGATGGCTTGTAGTAATATGACGAAATAATTTCGTTGGCTTCATAGCTTCGTTCAAGGGAATTTGCAAACAATTAACGCACATTGGCAGATTTTGGTCATTTGCTGATGGAACGAAACCATATTTAATATATTCCACATCATATTTTCGAGCATATGTTAGTTTTCTTACAAGTAACAACTTTAGTGTCGTCTTGATCATAACCGCTTTCGCTGCCACTACTATCTGTTTCTTGGTGTGAAGTCGAAGGCTTACATTTCAAAAATCGATCCATTTTAGGGTCTAAACTTCTGTACAAGCCTAAAGTAATCTAAGTCTACTCTAAACAATAAAAAGGTTAACCGAAAAAGTGCGTGACAGTCAAATTTAAATTATTATTGCTTAAATCTCTTGCATCATCGCTTGCATGAGCCAGTGTTAACAGCTACAGCTGCATTTTGATCCTACTAAAGTACTAAATTAATTAAATTAAACAAAGCGTCTCTAAGCCCTAAAATCTTGCAGCTTGCATCCATACGTACCAAGGTTATTATAGTTAACTAAAACTAAAATCAAAACTGAAACTATTATTAAAAAAACATTTTCGTAAACTGAAATAAAATAATTAACAAAACCGAAATGAAAAACTAAAACTAAACGAAACTATTAAAGTAGCTGGAAAGACTAACTGAAATAAAATAATAATTTACTAAAATATTTTTAGTTTTCGTTTTTGAATGAATATTCTTGCCGTTAGTCTTTAACCCTTGTAAGTTTTAACTCTAAAACAGAAAGTCATCCACCACGAACCGCCCGCACATATTCATCCAGTGAACGGTGGCTGGTGACGGAGGGCAGCTGTTCACACAGCATTTGCGGTGACAGAGCAAGCTGAGTGCGGGTGCATAAAGCGTGTGAAATAGAAAGCGATATGCGTGCCGCCTTTCTTTGTGCTTGTTGTATCTATACATATTAATAAAAGGCAAAGCCCTCACTGACTCACTGACTGACTGACTGACTGACTGACTCACTCATCACTAATTCTCGAACTTCCCGTGTAGGTGGAAGGCTGAAATTTGGGAGGCTCGTTCCTTACAGCTTACTTACAAAAGTTAGGCAGGTTTCATTTCGAAATTCTACACGTAATGGTCATAACTGGAACCTGTTTTTTGTCCATATACTCTAATGGAGGAGGCGGAGTCACGTATCGCGTCATCACGCCTCCTACGTAATCACGTGAACTAAAAACAAGGAAGAGATTTACAGCACGAGTCAAACGCGGGAACGAAGGTAAATGACGTTAATTTTTGAGTGTCTTTTAATACTGTGTAAGCATACATATTAACACATGTGCAATTAAACGTGTGCATTTATGGGATGATTTCTCAGGCTTAAAAGCTCGCCTTTTATCAAACGCGGGAACAAAGGTAAATGACGTTGTTCAGTGTCTTTTAATACTGTGTAAGCATACATATTGACACATGTGCAATTAAACGTGTGCATTTACGGGGTGATTTCTCAGGCTTAAAAGCTCGCCTTTTATTAAAAACGTAAATGCAAACTGTTTTCATTCTGAAGGGCACAAACCACGTTAGATTTCAGACGTTAAATGCGCAAAAATGTCGGTACACCAGATAAATAAGCGCAACATATTATCAGTTGTATTGTATGCTTACAATACATATAGAAATGTGTTAATCGTTAACTAATATTATGGGATGGTGTTTTTCGACTCACGTCTTGATTTAAACGATTGCATTTCTTGGTGGGTTTGCATAGCTTATTGTCAATATCTTTACACCTCTTTTTAAGACTTAATTTAAAAAGGTTTTCTTTTCTTCTTAATTAAAATTTAAAAGCAATACTTCACTGCTGCCAAGCCCCTCTAGCGCTGACGTCCGAGGTTTAATTACCGTAAGCGAGTGCAGTGAGTGTGTACGCCTGATGAGCCAAGAATAAGGGGGAAAGACGTGTCGCGTACTCTTTGCATTATTTGACAGTAAACTATTTTCAATCATTCTATGATCTGCTTCTCACAACTGAAGGCACCGTGGCTGATGTTACCTCACTTGCTGGCCAACCATAAGCGTTACCTGGTAGGTAACCAGCCACTCACTTCACTCCCTTACGGGAATCGAACCTCGGATGTCAGCGCTACAGGCGAAGCCCCTAAAATTGCGCCACGGCGTGTGGTTCGTTTATTTGACAACATGTAGATCGGGGTAATTACATTCACGACATTCGTAGTCTGATTCACAATCTGATTGTATGGGTGGTTACCTACCAGGTAACGCTTATAGTTGGCCAGCAAGTCAGCTCGAAGTGATCACTCGAGTGAAGGCAGCTTCACAAAAAAACAGATCCTTAACAAACTGTTATTGGTATATTTTCCCTCAATTTAAAAAGGTTTTCTTTTCTTCTTAATAAAAATTTAAAAGCGGTACTTCGCCGGTGCCAAGCGTGTGGATTTGACCGACTGACACATACAGACATATTCATGAGTGCAGGTACTTTGGAAAGAAAGCACCGTGTAAACCTAAAGTTTAAATTAAGTTCATAGACCTACAAAAGGTTGCCATTCATTTGAGGCAAGATTGCTTTTCTTCTGTACAACTATACGTTGCATTCTCAAGAGTGTGCTTGCACGGCTTCGGATATAGATATATATATATATATATGTATGTATGTATGTCTATATATAAATATGTAAGCTTGTAAGTACTGCCTTGCTTCTCTTTAAGAAAGGAAGATGTAATGATACTTGATTTAAACGATTCTATGTCTTCCTGGGTTTGCTTAGCTTATTGTCAATATCTTTACACCTTTTTTTAAGACTTGTTGACTGAAACGGGCTTTCACGAAAAAAGTTAGGGCTTTGCTACAGGATACACCCTCCACAAGTTAAGCAAGTAAAAATAAAATATATATTTCTTTTTTATTTAAACCTTTTAAGTTCGTATGCATAGCCCCATTTGCTGTTTTATTTTTTTTTTTTCTTTCTTCAGTAATATTTAATCTCCTTAAAGAAAAAGAACATATCCATTTTACTTTTTTTGTATCTCTTTAGTAATATTTTAGTGTAAAAGGATAACCAGTATTTAAACCTTTTATGTTACTTTATAAATTTATTTTACACAATGTTGAAAAATTAATAAGAAAGCTACATATTTTGGCAGCTGCTGCTTTAATTTTCAATGAAATGAAAAAACCTCTCCAAGAGAAAACGTCAATGAAGAAGAAACAGTTTGCACTATCTAAAAATGACAATCCCTCATTTATAAAAGTTTGCTGCAGATGACTTAACTGAAAATAAATGAATAGTTCCTATGTGTATAATACATATTTATGTATTTTACTTATGCCTTTATTCCAGCAACTTGCAACATCTGAGGTACAATTTCTTACATTACTTTTGTTTTTTTGCAGCACAGGCACCTGAAGTGACTTCCTCAGGGTCACACAGTGGTGTCAGTACCAGGATTTGAACTGACAAGCTCCGGGTTTACTGAAATATTACTGAAGAAAGAAAAAAAACGAAAACGGGCAAATAGGGCTATGCATACAGATGTCCATCCATCCATTATCCAACCCGCTATATCTATATACTGCCTCGCATTTGGGAGACCTGGGGACCTGGGTTCGCTTTCCGGGTCCTCCCTGCGTGGAGTTTGCATGTTCTCCCCGTGTCTGCGTGGGTTTCCTCCGGGCACTCCGGTTTCCTCCCACAGTCCAAAGACATGCAAGTTAGGTGGATTGGCGATTCTAAATTGGGCCCTAGTGTGTGCTTGGTGTGTGGGTGTGTTTGTGTGTGTCCTGCGGTGGGTTGACACCCTGCCCAGGATTGGTTCCCTGCCTTGTGCCCTGTGTTGGCTGGGATTGGCTCCAGCAGACCCCCGTGACCCTGTGTTCGGATTCAGTGGGTTGGAAAATGGATGGATGGATGGATATATATATATGTGAATGTATGTATGTATATATGTATGTCTATATTTATATGTATATATATATATATATATATGGGTGGCACGGTGGCGCAGTGGGTAGCGCTGCTGCCTCGCAGTTGTTAGACCTGGGGACCCGGGTTCGCTTCCCGGGTCCTCCCTGCGTGGAGTTTGCATGTTCTCCCCGTGTCTGCGTGGGTTTCCTCCGGGTGCTCCGGTTTCCTCCCACAGTCCAAAGACATGCTGGTTAGGTGGATTGGCGATTCTAAATTGGCCCTAGTGTGTGCTTGGTGTGTGGGTGTGTTTGTGTGTGTCATGTGGTGGGTTGGCACCCTGCCCGGGATTGGTTCCTGCCTTTTGCCCTGGGATTGGCTCCAGCAGACCCCCGTGACCCTGTGTTCGGATTCAGCGGGTTGGAAAATGGATGGATGGATATATATATATGTAGATATGTAAATTTGTATATGTATATATATATGTATATGTGGATGTGTATATGTATATATATGTATATGTAGATATGTGTATATGTAGATATGTATATATATGTATATATGTTTATGTATATATATGTTTACATAACCTCTTCAACACACTACTTCTCCGCTGCGAAGCGCGGGTATTTTGCTATATATATATATATATATATATATATATATATATGACAGCAACACTCATAACAATGAAAACACAATTACATATATATATATGTAGATATGTATATATATATGTGTCAATCTATGTATGTATGTATGTATGTCTAGATATATATATATATATATATATATATATGTAGATTTGTATATATATGTGTATATATATGTAGATGTGTATATATGTAGATATGTAAATATTTATGTATATATATGTGTCTGTGTATATGTATATGTGTGTATGTATGTATGTGTATATGTATATGTGTGTGTTTATGTACGTGTGTATATATATGTTGATATGTGTATATATATGTATATATATGTGGATGTGTATATGTATATATATATGTAGATATGTGTATATGTAGATATGTATATATATGTATATGTATATATATGTTTATGTGTGTGTGTATGTGTGTATATTATATATATAAAAGACAGCAACACTCATAACAATGACAACACAATTACATTGACAATCATGTTGCGTTATTTTTAAAATGTTTCCTTTTCTTTTTCATAACCTCTTTAACACACTACTTCTCCGCTGCGAAGAGCGGGTATTTTGCTATATCAAGATATAATTCAAACGGCTGAAATCAGAATGTACTGGTCAACAAAATGTTTACCATATGGACAGAAAAATCACAAGTGAGTAACATTTCAGTTTATTTCTCAGGTGTATGCTTTTTGTTGACAGCGATTCACCTGCCTCTTCGCAAAGGAGAAATCGTTTTTACTTTCTCATATACGAAGTGTAGAGAAAGTATAGTAATCATGAAAAAATTCGACCTCGATATTTTGATGAATGTTTTGATGACGTTATAGACTAACCAGTGTCCAACAATACTATTTTTTGGAATTGTGTGTGTACGCACGTGTGTGTGTGTGTTTGTGTGTGTGTCTGTGTGTGTGTAAACACCATAACTCAAAAATGCAACTAGATAGATGGATGAAATTCGGCATGTGGTTGTTACACCATAGATCTGTATTAACTTTTGGGCCAAATCCATCACCCGGAAGTGGTACTTTACCTGAACACATACTCGATTTTTTTTTTAATACAGCTGCAGAGTCTGATTTATTCAATTTTACTTTTATAATAATTGTTCAATATATTATTAATTTGATTTGTTGTTGATGGTTCCTTAATGTACATAATATAAAAATATAATCATTGTCTTGCGGTTTACTCCTCAAATATCCATCCCCATATCTGAGTATACAAGAAAGTCTCGAGGAGACCACTCCCGGTTGTTGAAAATAAAACGGCACTGATCGAGACTGACTAGGTCATCAAACAAGATCAGCATATTGTTGCTGATCAATCACTTTTGCTTTAACAACATCGTTTAACAACAAAGCGATACAAACAAAGGTACAGAGTCTGACAAGTGATGAAAAACTAAACATACTAATGGGTTTTTGTATTTATTCCATATTTATTAATTTATCTTTTTTAGTTCATATTCACAACTCAAAATACCTGATATTGCGAAAGTAATCCATTAGCAGAATTATATTTTAAAATATTTGTCTCCTTTTTTCAATGTTTTTCTCTCCCTCTCTCAAAATAGATAGTTGAAATATCATATTCTTTTTGTTCTTAACATCAGCCTTATCATACATATTGCATACCAGGGATTTTTCCTGCCTTGCATCCAAACCTGCTGTGGTAGACTCCAGGTTTCCTGTGATCCTGCTCTGGATAAACAGGTTTAGATAATGTATATGTTGTTCTTAATCTCAGACGCTGTGTCTGTTGTTTTATGCCTATCCATACTCCTATTACCTGCTCTTGCTCTGCTCATTATGGGTTTACTGTCCTTTATGGTGGTCTATTCAAGACTCACTGCCCTTAACCTTCACACTATATGCTTGTTGTTCTTTATTTCCCTCAATACAGCTAGGTGGGGCAAGCACACTCATTCAAGTCTAAGAGCCCTGTTCTTCCTAAGCCCCTGTGATTTTCATGAGAAAATATTTTAAAAAGTATAAAATTGTGTAAAATTGTTCATATTCAGTGTCTAGTTTTGATTATGCTTGTTTTTATCAGACAAAAGCAAGACCAGATAATAAACTATGTGGTGTAGTAAGCTTCCACTAACATTAAACTCATATCCAAATCTGTTAAGTGTACAGTTCTGTCTGATTGTGACACAAAACTAACTCTGTAGGCGCTCCATGTCATAATTACTAAAACTAAAACTGAAACTAATATATATAAAAATAAAATAGAAATGTCTTTGTGAAATAAAAACTAAACTAAAACTAAAAATACATGATGAAGGAAAACTAAAGCTAAACTGAATTTCCAAGTAAGGTCAGAAAAAATATAGAAATAAAAACTAATATAAAAAGGCAAAACTATAATAACCTTGGTACGTACGGTCTGCCGCTAACTATGCGTAAAAAATGCAGATTATTTTCTTGTTTCCGCTGACTTTTTGTCTAATTTTGGTACTGATTTAAGACTTTAGCGTGGCCCACCATATTCCCTGTCACGGCCCACCTTTGGTCTGCGGCCCAGGGGTTGAGAACCACTGATATAGACAGTATATGTATTATACTCTCACTGGTAATATACATATGAATAATATTTAATTTTTGCATATGAATAAAAAACAAAATAGCAATTTGGCAGTTTAAAAAAATCCTACATTCTAAAAAGGTCAAGCAAAATATTTCACAATATGGAAATAAAAACACATAAGATAAGTTTCTCTTGGTTTCCCTATTAATACAATTAAAATGCCATTTGACTTTTCAAAAAACAAATACTGTATGTAATATCTCTGTTATTAAACAATCATTCATGATTTTTCCCAAAACACTCCATTTTCCATACTAAGTGACATAGTAGAACACATTTCAAAGAATTGATGTTAAAGTGAATATTTTATTCATCATGCTCAGTTTCCATTTGTAACAATCAAGCATCTAAGTGAAAATGCATTAATGGAATTTAATTAGGCTGAAGTCATTATATTATCCAGCAATCATTCTGTTCGTACAACTGACTGCATTATGTGCACTTTAATATGTCAGTCTTGCTAATGTGTTTCCGAACACAGCTTTCTTAGATACCTCACTTCTAAACTTATAGCTCAGATGAAGTCACCATTTCTTTGCCTTCACACATTATAATAAAATTTTCTGCCCTTCATCCACAGACAGATGTCAGTCACACAAAAAACACTTTAAATATTACCTCCTGAGATATTAAATTCTGAAAGTAAATTAGTCACAGATTAAGATCCTTTTGGATTTCAGAAACTGTTTATTAGTATTTTAACATTATGTGAATAGTTTAATATGAATATATACAATGTATCTGTTCTAGCCTGGGTTGTGAAATAATTGTCAGATTTAGAAGTTTCCAAGCCCATTTAATACAGTTGCTTGGTCACAGGGCTCACAAAAGTGAACATTTTAATTATCTTAATTTTAAAAATTATTAATTTCTCAAGCAAGCATTGAAACAAGTAGGGAACATATTTTACCTCATTACTACTTCAAATCATTATTACAAAAAACATGTCACTCCTACAAATGATTCCTCACCAGGTTTCTTTTAAGTTTTGCATTGTTTGTGCATTTTTGGAGAGTTTATTTATAGCTTATATAAAACAGTGGTTAGTATGAAGTACTGTATTTCAACACTATTGTAGATGATTGAAATTTACTGTTAAATGCAGATTTAATTTTATAAAGTAAAGTTCTAAATGTGTGTATATTGTAAAGCTGAACTATTATTTAAGGAATTTATAGTGATAAGTCAAGCAAAATTACACCCCTAGTACTACAGACATAAATAGATTTTTAAATTTTTAAAAATGATTTGTATACCTTGAATTAATTTTCTATTAGTAATTACATTTTCAAGCTTACATTATCCTTTGTTAAAGCTGTTTTTATCTTTTATACCTTTCCATTTGTTTGATCTTCTAGGGGTCAATTGTATTGAAAGCTTTGTGCATGAACAGCTTCAGGAGACTGATTTAAAATCCCAGCTTGGTCACTAGTTGGGTGGACATTGTATGCTCTCAATGTGTTTTCCTATATGTAATTTTTTCTCCAGGCACAATGGTTTTTCTCCCCCATGTCAGGTTAATTGATGAATTTAAAATAGCTAGGTGTAAAGGAGTTTGATTAATTATGTGCATGAATGTGCCCTGAGCCCTGCTAAGTGGTTTTCTGTATTCTTAACCCAATGTTACCAGGATTGTTTTGGGGTTCCAAAAGTGGATTTAGAAAATGAATGGACAAATTGTTACAGAAGCAAGGATATATAGTATTATCAGGTTTTCAAGGGAAGGTAGCTGATTTTGTCAGTTTCCTTTAAGTCACTGACATTTTCACAATTCCACACCTCTTGGTTACATTAAAGATTGCATTGGTTAACAGATTTTGTTAACAGATTGGCATTTACTTGCAATTGACAGAGGCAGAGCTTTTAAATAACTTCAATGACAACTAATATTTTTTGTGGGCATTATTGGAAGTGTTTTCGCAACTTTTTGGGAACACCTAGTTTACAACAGCGGCAAACCAAAATAAAGTTTTTAGGTGCAAAATCTGTATTTCAGCTCATAAGTAGAGTATCAATATTTCTCAGTTTCCTGTCCTCTCAACTTCTCTCCTCATGTGAATCTTAAAATTCCAATGACCCAGAAATGCATACATAGTTGTAATGCTATGACTGTAAGTCACTCTGGACATACCTTTTTGAAAGTAAAAATATTTGTATAAAGTTGGGGGCAAGGAAAATGGAAAAATGAGGGGAATAATGTACACTCTAAACAGCTGGCACTGATCTAAGAGTTGTCAGGCAGCATTGCCTAATAAACAAGGCAGGCATAAAATCAATAAATTAAAAAGAAACATGTAAATTGTGTTGTCTTCCACTAGGAGAAGCTCTGTTTCCCATACAGTATTATTCTTGAGTTTTCCACCCTCATAAAAATGTTTTTATTTTGCTAACAAGTGATGCTTGCTGTATGCAGCACAATTTTATACTAAAAAAAATCTCAAGATGCTTGTAAACCACAGAGCTATAAGTCAAATTTTTACATATTTGTATAATTAGTTACTGTAATTAGAGCACAATCACAGAATGTATACCTCTTTGATGGGGGGAGCACATAGTTATAGCAATTTCCTGAGGTATAGCTGATATATACTGTAGATCAACAATATGAATTATTGAAACTGAATGTATTGCACTTGTGTCCACTTTTAAGTGATTGATTTAGCTTAGGGAGATGAATCAGTAAAACACTGCCCATTTTGAGGATGTACTATAAACAATTTATTACGCACCTCTTCTAAAGTCAACTGGATGCAATATTGACAGTGTTGCAGGGATGATAGCTTTGCTGGAGCTGCAGGTTTCTCCATGGGTCGGGGGGGGGGGGGGGGGGGGGGGGGGGCATGAACCTGCCTTAGTCCCATGTTTGGTATATTAAAAGAACATTCCAACCAAAAATGATATTTTTAAAGACAGTAATTGATCAATGAGTAGAGGGGGAGAGGAGATTCTTCAAATGAAAAGCAGTGTATTATGAGGATATGCGTGTTTATATTGTTTACATTGTGTATATTGTATGCTGAGTTTTCCAGAAGTTAAGTATTAATAATATTTTAGCAAAACATATATGCATTTTGCAGATTTTGAGCATATGAATGGATAACAAACATGTGGATTATACAGCACAAGTTACATGAAAATTTGTTTTCTTTTGCCATGGATGTTTTTTACATTGTCATTGTCGAGCATTAGTCACTATTAGCTCCTTTCTATTTGTATCTTTGTTTTACTTTAACTAATTAACTGTACTGTATTCACAGAAACATGAGATTACGTTTTTTTCCTCAGCTAACACTACAAACTACATGGGGTATTATATAAAAAAATATTAATTTTGGGTGGAATACTCCTTAAATGCGAAAAAAGAAAACATGTTCTTACATTATGAGAAAAAATGTTGTAGATTTAGTGGTTTAATAACTCTATTATGTAGTTGATATAGGTTTCCAATATTAGAGAATACTGTAATTATACTCGATGTACATCATCCCTACCCTTGATTGTTTAACCTGTTTTCTCATTGAACTAATATATTGCAATCCCAATCTTTCCCTTCTGATTTATCATACAGCTTTACATTCATGATATGAGAAAACTCATGCTAAGAATCTGTTTTTCCACCCACACACCATCCTGTTTTCTACTGAAAACTGAAGCTTGAATTAAGTGCTAATGACTCAGCATAACTGAATACCTATAGCCCTGAACTCAGCCAGTGTGTGTGATCCGCTCAAACACATTATGGAATTCAACCAGTGAATGAACCTTAACTAGAAATTTTCCTACAATAAATTCAGATTCTGTTGTTTATTGTTATCTTCCATTTTTGAGTCTTATTTTTTTAGAACTCTTTAGACTGTTTTTCATTATCATATTATCAGATTTTATTTGAATGTTTTATATTTTTTATTTATTACAGGAAGAAGTCTAAATCAAAGTTACCTGATTTATCTTGTGCTTCATTCTGCCCCAAGTATTTCTGAAAAGTGTAATTTAATAACGTAATTGTCCATGCTCTTACTAATCCCATCTGCATTCAAAGGTCCTGCAGGAATATGGCAACTATTTAATTACATGACCTTTCCCAAGGATGGCATGTCTGAGATAAGCCTATACCAAATAAAGAGCACAGAAAAGAGAAAATGAGCAATTTAACAGTCACTAAACCCAATTTGTACAGGTGGTGGCACCTGGCTTCATCATTAAAAAATGCTATAAAAAAAGATAAATCTCAAGGTTAAAGTAGCAGAATTTACAAGGTAAATTTGATTTCCTTTAAGCAAACAAGATCACCTTCTCTGCATGGCAGCAGCACATTTATTCCTATAGCGCTAATGCATCTTAGCAAGAATAATAAAATAAATGTAGCTTGCTAAGACTACAGCATATACAGTATGTAAAGTTTTTTTTCAAACCCTAAAAAGCATACTGCCTTGGTATCTTCAAAGGCATTTACTAGCTTAGCTGGAGCTGTATAGAGCAAGTCAGATAACCTCTTTCTCAGTTGGCAGTATACTGCATTAGAAGCTTAAGTGCATTAATCAAAGCAGTGGAGAAAATATTTTAATCAGGTTACTTTACAATTGATATCACATTATGTCATAGTGTAAGGGGTCATTTGAGACATTTTTCTGGGGAGCCTTCAAAACAATATTTTTGCATGTGTAAATAATACAAAGGTATTATCTTTGGTGGTTTAATAATGGATGAATAGATGTCTATAATGCTGAATGTTTTACATATATAACAAGCTGTGCTACCCATCTAAGATAAGTTGATTTTTAAATAATCAACGTAGACCTCAGTGTTAACATTTACAGTACACCATGCAATGCATATGTCCATGTTATATGCCCGTTGATATGGGATTTGTAAAAACAGTGCTAATGATTGAGATGCTCCATTAATTGGAATGAAAAATGCAATGTGTTCTATTACTAAAAAGTCTTGTGATGTGCCACCTTTTGGATTGACAGAGACATTGCAACTGGACAGAAACAGACAGACACATATTCCTTTTATTAAGATGGACATGACGTTGTGTTCATAATTAGTTAATGGTACAGTTATAAAGATCTGTTTAAAAAGGCTTGCCTAGTTT
Organism: Erpetoichthys calabaricus; assembly: GCF_900747795.2. Lineage (NCBI taxonomy): Eukaryota > Metazoa > Chordata > Cladistia > Polypteriformes > Polypteridae > Erpetoichthys > Erpetoichthys calabaricus. The sequence continues at coordinate 116,563,720 of NC_041402.2, forward strand.
GACATGTTGTACTGAAATACACAGTAATATACAAATCCTATTGTTAGTGTAGCTAGGTTGAAAGGTTGACTTCATAGTGAAGAAAGGTTGAATTCATAGTGTCTCCAAAAGCATCCAGTGTACAATCAATCTTCAGTGCATAATATTTTCCCTACAATGAACATCATCGTGACATGCCTTAGAAGTGCAGTAAAGAACACATTTTATATCATGTTTAAACCCACTTCAATTACAGTAGGTCACAGTAGGCCAGTGACTTTCTTGGCCATATTTGTTGCAAGATAGTATGAAGAGCCAGAAAATCACATACCACACTCACATTAACTCCTATCAAAGCAATATAGAGTAACAATCAAGATAGCACTCAGATGTTAAGGATGTGGGAGGAAATTGGGGGCCCAAGATAGATATACTCGGTAGGTTGCCTTAAAGGCCAGAAATGGCCTTCAATGCAGCTATAGTAGCTCTGCCTCTACAAAAATGCTTTTCAAGTAGAAATCCGTAATACCTTGCATTTTGTTTGATATAGCTTACCTTTTAATTTATATCTGTGTCCGTTTCAGTTACACATACTGTTTTACTTGACCTTCCTCTCTAGATTGTCAAACCATTAAGGTTACTATTACCGTCATCCTGAAAATAAGTTAATATATGTGAACAAACAGCAAGATAGTCACCTGTTTCACTTTCTTTGGGCCAATGGAATTACCACAAATGGAACTAATCTGATGTCTTATGAGTAATATACAAATTCAAACCTTGCACTTGCATTGTCAGGGATTTTTGTAAGATGGCATTGGAGAAGAGTGAGGTATGATTGTATTATATTACTCTGTGGAAAAGAATTGGTTTTATTTTATTTTGTGTATTTCTCCTTTAATGTTGAAGTAATTGACTACCATGTGAATTGTAATGATGTAAATTAATTTTACACAGCACAGCATCTTGCAGTGTTCCATAACTTTGGTAGCTGCTCCTTCCCGACACTGTGCAAAGCAAGAAAACCTTTTTTATTTTATTGGGCTTGGGGACAGCTTACTGAAGCCAGTACTGATAGCAAAGTCTTATTTAAGCAGTTTAATTTAATTTGCTGGCTCATTGTACTGCATAAAAGCAACAATATAAAATAGATTGCTGGATAGAATCATACTCAATAATAAAATGAAAAATATATCCCTAGCAAGTCTTTTCAAAATAACAGTCATGCACTAAAACATTTTGTTGTTAATTAAGGAGTGTTCATAGCTGTCAAAATTTGTTGCAGTAATTGCTCATAAAACTGTATTATATTGCCCCAGTCCTCGTGGCTTACAGAAACAGCAGTCAGATTCACCTTTGACAATTTTTGGTACAAAATGCCAGTCAAAACCAGGTGAAAGAAACCTAATCAATGTAACTCCGCTTTTTACATTTAGTATCAATAAACAAACAGACAAATGTTAAAACATTTGTCATACATGAAAGTCCAAAAAATAAAAAATCCTTAACGATACACAGTACAAGTACTATCCAAAAGCTATGACATAAACCCTAAACAACTTGGTCCAAAAACACTGCAAACAAGCATGAACTCATACCAGAATAAAGAGCTGTGGCAAAGAGGAATCTTGTATATCCCTCAGGTAAATGCAGCCCTAATACCTGCATCACCAGTGGGACATGATTCCCTATAAAGCCCTGCATCTTTAGGCTTTACAGAAAATTAATGGAAAAAAGACTAGGAAATAGGAAAAAGAGCAAAAAAGTGGTGATAAGAACGAGACATAGTGTTACAAAGTCTATAGGGCACAAAACACAATATTAAGAGCACAGAAAATAACATAGCAAAGTTTTATGTAACTTTTTTGTTTTTCTTTTCTTTTCTTTTGGCAATTACTTTATATGTTGAGTTTTAGTACTTGAAAATCTTGTCACACTGTTGAGGTGTCATTCAGTTAATACAATGTATAATTTTCATTGGCTCTGCCTTTTTAGTTTTGAATAACACTTTCTTTTAGGAAGTTATAGAATATCATCGGATGTTGTTCCTTTGAATTTATATAAAAATGTTATAAAAAATGACACTCTGGTTATGTCCCTTTTCATTTTGCATAGCAAATATCATATTAAAGTTTGTTAAAAGGCACCTACAGTGGTGTGAAAAACTATTTGCCCCCTTCCTGATTTCTTATTCTTTTGCATGTTTGTCACACAAAATGTTTCTGATCATCAAACACATTTAACAATTAGTGAAATATAACACAGGTAAACACAAAATGCAGTTTTTAAATGATGGTGTTTATTATTTAGGGAGAAAAAAAATGCAAACCTACATGGCCCTGTGTGAAAAAGTAATTGCCCCCTTGTTAAAAAATAACCTAACTGTGGTGTATCACACCTGAGTTCAATTTCCGTAGCCACCCCCAGGCCTGATTACTGCCACACCTGTTTCAATCAAGAAATCACTGAAATAGGAGCTGCCTGACACAGAGAAGTAGACCAAAAGCACCTCAAAAGCTAGACATCATGCCAAGATCCAAAGAAATTCAGGAACAAATGAGAACAGAAGTAATTGAGATCTATCAGTCTGGTAAAGGTTATAAAGCCATTTCTAAAGCTTTGGGACTCCAGCGAACCACAGTGAGAGCCATTATCCACAAATGGCAAAAACATGGAACAGTGGTGAACCTTCCCAGGAGTGGCCGGCCGACCAAAATTACCCCAAGAGCGCAGAGACGACTCATCCGAGAGGTCACAAAAGACCCCAGGACAACGTCTAAAGAACTGCAGGCCTCACTTACCTCAATTAAGGTCAGTGTTCACGACTCCACCATAAGAAAGAGACTGGGCAAAAACGGCCTGCATGGCAGATTTCCAAGACGCAAACCACTGTTAAGCAAAAAGAACATTAGGGCTCGTCTCAATTTTGCTAAGAAACATCTCAATGATTGCCAAGACTTTTGGGAAAATACCTTGTGGACTGATGAGTCAAAAGTTGAACTTTTTGGAAGGCAAATGTCCCGTTACATCTGGCGTAAAAGGAACACAGCATTTCAGAAAAAGAACATCATACCAACAGTAAAATATGGTGGTGGTAGTGTGATGGTCTGGGGTTGTTTTGCTGCTTCAGGACCTGGAAGGCTTGCTGTGATAGATGGAACCATGAATTCTACTGTCTACCAAAAAATCCTGAAGGAGAATGTCCGGCCATCTGTTCGTCAACTCAAGCTGAAGCGATCTTGGGTGCTGCAACAGGACAATGACCCAAAACACACCAGCAAATCCACCTCTGAATGGCTGAAGAAAAACAAAATGAAGACTTTGGAGTGGCCTAGTCAAAGTCCTGACCTGAATCCAATTGAGATGCTATGGCATGACCTTAAAAAGGCGGTTCATGCTAGAAAACCCTCAAATAAAGCTGAATTACAACAATTTTGCAAAGATGAGTGGGCCAAAATTCCTCCAGAGCGCTGTGAAAGACTCATTGCAAGTTATCACAAATGCTTGATTGCAGTTATTGCTGCTAAGGGTGGCCCAACCAGTTATTAGGTTCAGGAGGCAATTACTTTTTCACACAGGGCCATGTAGGTTTGGATTTTTTTTTCTCCCTAAATAATAAAAACCACCATTTACAACCTGCATTTTGTGTTTACTTGTGTTATATTTGACTAATGGTTAAATGTGTTTGATGATCAGAAACATTTTGTGTGACAAACATGCAAAAGAATAAGAAATCAGGAAGGGGGCAAATAGTTTTTCACACCACTGTATATAGAAATTCCCAATTGCAATGTTCAGTTGTTTCAGGTGATATTTTGCTAATAAAAAAACCACTGGGGTCATCATTTTGGTTAACCAGGGTAGCTGTATTTTCCTTTGCTGTCTTTTTTGTTTGTACCCTCTCTAGATATACTAAATGGAAACTGGCAAAGAGAATATAATATATATTAGGATATCAGACCCCTAAGCTTAAATCATAGTTCTCTTGTCATGTTGGAGGGTAGTTTTCATTTAAATCTTTGTAATGTTTGTAACCAGGGTCTTGCACATTAATGTATGTTATTCAGTTTTATTCACTTTTTATTCTGAATTTTTAAACGAACTGCAACATGATGGGGTAATTAAAATCAAAATCTATCCAGTTATGAAGTTTCTTAAGCTGCTTATTCAGTTTTGAGCAAAGGACACAAGCACACAGGCACTTTCAGGCACAATTTGTTATTACCATTTGACCTGATCACATAATTTGGCCTGTGAGGATATACAGATATTCAAACTCTCTACAGAAAACACTCATAGTAAGTGTTCAACTTTAGGCACTAGAATTTTAAGAGTGCAAGCCTGTCTTCCGTGTCACTATGAAGTTACCTGAAGAAATAAAAATTAGAATGACACTAATTATTTCAATTTCTCTTTTATCATGTCAGAAGGGGGATACTGAGACAGGCTTGAATACTCATATTAAAAATAAGTATATATTTGTGTATAGCTTAAATATTCTGTGTGCTGCAAACTTGTTTGTGCCACAGATGCTTTTTTTTGCTTTTCTTATTAATAACATTTTTACCTTATTTACTCATGCTGAAAAGTAATGACATGCTTATTGCTTATAACTCATGCACAGTTGCATACAATAAGCAGACTAAAAAATTTCAACATGACAACTGAAAACACGATCTTTCACAAAATTGGGTTTCACTATGTATACAAATTGACAAAATCAAAGAGTAAGCGGAATAGAACACTGTTTGCATAAATAAAAAACATAGTCACTTACAATTGCCCACAAACTACTAAATCGATCAAAAGAAAAAAATATATATAGCCAAAGGATAGCACATTAGATGTGCGGGACTTGTACTGACTTATTTATTTACCCCACCTCCGTGGTTAAGGAATAACAACAAAATAAAATGCAGATGATTTCCACTAAATAGTTGGTGTTTACTGAATTTAATAGACATGACTACTTTTGTCCTTTTAACTATCCATCCATTTTCTAACTAATCCATTGCCAGTGCCTATTCTACAAAGTGATGAAATGACCTGCTCCATATGTCCGTCCATCCATTTTCTAACCTGCTGAATCTGAACACAGGGTCACGGGGGTCTGCTGGAGCCAATCCCAGCCAACACAGGGCAGGAAATAATCCTGGGCAGGGTGCCAGTCCACCGCAGGACACACACAAACACATCAAGCACACACTAGGGCCAATTTAGAATCGCCAATCCACCTAACCTGCATGTCTTTGGACTGTGGGAGGAAACCGGAGTGCCCAGAGGAAACCCACACAGACACAGGGAGAACATGCAAACTCCACGCAGGGAGGACCCGGGAAGCGAACCCGGGTCTCCTAACTGCAAGACAGCAGCACTACCACTGCGCCATCGTGCCGCTGCTCCATACGTTCATTCCAAAATAACATTTACTTATTTGGTGTTTCAAAACATCCACCTATGCCAGACATTCAAGTAAGTTAGCTCATAATACTTTGAATCATGAGGCATGAGACCACTATGATGTTATGATCACGTATGCATTACAGATTTGCTAAGACTGATAACTATCGATACTTCAGTCGGAAAACACTAAATTTATATAGCTTGTTGGGTTTATGAAATCAAAATAGTGTTCATAAGTAGAATAGCTTAAATGGAGAAACCTAGTCAAAACATATATGACACAAATTTGATTATTAGGGAGAGAAAAGGATGTTGTTTTCAGCAGATATGGTCAGTCTACTTCACTGTCTAATTATGGTTTAGTGCAAAGGCTATAACACAGTCTGATTATTTACAGCACATTGAACACAGCAAAGGCTGTTTTACATGAATTCAGAACCAATGGATTAATCTTCAATTGACTAGTTTGATTCCAAGAAGTAGCCTTAAAGTTGGAGAAAAGGAAAAGATAACTTTTTAAATCTGTATTAACTTGATTTGACCATTGAATATTACCCTTGTGTAAGTGTTATTAACCAGATAGTGTTTCATACATATACTGATGCAAGCATAAATCTCAGATTAGTGATTGTCACAAACCTGAAAATGTGATTTTCTGAGAAACATGATTTGAAAAATTTGTTGTTACAAAAGCAACTTTAAAGAGTTTGCATAAATGAAAAGAAATGTCATTATATTATGAAAGATAAAAAGAACTGTTCCAGTGGGACATTATAGAGGTGTATTGTCATTGGTGTAATGAAGCCTCAGTAGCATTTCTTCACACATTTCTGAATAATTTGTCAGCTGAAAGTACTCAGTGTTAGTGTGTCAGAAACAGGATGTGTAGCATTGTTCATAATGGCACTCAGTTTTGTTTCTATCCTTCTCTACTACCTCTAGAGGGTCAAGAGTTTGTCATATAACTGAGCCTGCATTGTTATTTGCTTGATGATTCAGTGGGCCTCTCTTGAAGTGATGTTACCAGCCCAGCACACCACAGCGTAGAAAATAACACTGGCCATCACAGAGTTCTAGAATATGTGAAGGGTATCACTGCCCACATTAGAAGAGCTCATTCTTTTACAAAAAAAATGCTTGCTCAACCCTTGCTTATATAGTTCCTGTGTGTTATGAGACCAGTCTAGCCTTTAATTAATGTGAACCCCTAAGTACTGTATCTGTATCAGTTCACCACTTCCACATCCACTCCTTAAGCAGTGACTGGAAATAGTGGCTGTTTGGTTTGACAAAAGTCAGTAACCAATTTCTTTTTTTGCTGATATTTATTTAAAGTTAGTTCTTTCTGCACCAGAAAACTAAGTTCTCCACCTGATTTCTACTCTCTCATTCTCTCATTTCCCCTTATCAAAACATACCATTAGTTCAGAATCATCAAAGAATTCCTGAAAGTGAAATGACCTGGGGCCTCATGCATAACGGTGTGCGTAGAATTCACACTAAAACATGGTTTAAGGACAAAAGCGGGAATGTTCGTATGCACAAAAAATTCCAGATGCATAAATCTGTGCGTTCGCCAACCTCCATGTTCTTCCACTCCATAAATACCGGTCAGCGTGAAAAGTAACGCATGTGCATGTGCCTGCTGCCACTCCTACACTCCTCCCAGAATTACGCCTCTTTGAATATGCAAATCAATATAAATAGCCCTTAAGCTCAGCGTTCTGTGAAAAGGCAATGGCAAAAGCACGGGGGAAATAGAAGAATTTCAGCGAATATCAAGTTGAGGCGAGGAAAAATGTAATATTTGTTGGTTTAAACAGTGGTATAAACAACAAAAGGAAGTTGATTGAGTGACATAGAATGTCAGAGAAACTCGAAGGCTCAAGTTCACAAAGTCGCACAGTGCCCGAAATAAAAAAGAAGTTGTCAGATATCAAAGTCACCGTGAAAAGGCAAGTTGTAGCCCACAATCTGAGTGTCATATGAAAGCTTATTAGGGTACAGAGAAAAGAAAAAAATAGGGACACAGTGGGAAAAAAGTTCAAAATGTCAAATTTAATCTTGAAATTTCCACTTTAGTCACATATTTTATTTTGTCATTAAAGTAGAACATCATAAACTTCATCTTAAAATTGTTTAATTTACTAGTTTCTCAAATCCCATCGCAACTAAAGTAGCACGTTAAATGCTTTGTATTTGTTCTTCTATGTGCTCTATTTATGTGAATCACTACATGCTTCTTAAACGGCTTTCTCTTCCTCCAACTGGACACAGAATCCATTACATTCGTGATATTACAGCTCTCTGAATAATTAAGTGTTGAGATGTATACTTGATATAATTTTCATGATAATAGGAATTAAACATGTATTAAACATGGGAACACGGTGGCGCAGTGACAGTGACAAGCCGGCGCCCTGTCCAGAGACTATTCCTGTCCCCCGCAAGATGCTTGCTGCGCCGTGTGCGACCTTTGATGAAATAATTTATTACAGCAGTACTGTCTCTTTCAAACATACTAATCCCCAATTCTTGTCCTTCCTTTTATTTTTCCAAATACTCAATCGCCACACAATCAGCTCTGATGATAGATAGATAGATAGATAGATAGATAGATAGATAGATAGATAGATAGATAGATAGATAGATAGATAGATAGATAGATAGATAGATAGATAGATAGATAGATAGATAGATAGATAGATAGATAGATAGATAGATAGATAGATAGATAGATACTTTATTAATCCCAAGGGGAAATTCACATACTCCAGCAGCAGCATACTAATAAAGAAAATATTAAATTAAAGAGTGATAACAATGCAGGTATACAGACAGACAATAACTTTGACTTTGAATAATTTTAACGTTTACCCCCTCGGGTGGTATTGAAGAGTCGCATAGTATGGGGGAGGAACGATCTCCTCAGTCTGTCAGTGGAGGAGGGCAGTGACAGCAGTCTGTCGCTGAAGCTGCTCCTCTGTCTGGAGATGATACTGTTCAGTGGATGCTGTGGATTCTCCATTATTGACAGGAGCCTGCTCAGTGCCTGTTGCTCTGCCACAGATGTCAAACTGTCTAGCTCCATGCCTACAATAGAGCCTGCCTTCTTCACCAGTTTGTTCAGGCGTGAAGCGTCCCTCTTCTTTATGCTGCCTCTCCAGCACACCACCACGTAGAAGAGGGTGCTCGCCACAACTGTCTGATAGAACACTGTCCTTTCTTACACAGAGCATCAGTATTGGCAGTCCAGTCCAATTTATCATCCAGCTTCACTCCCAGGTATTTATAGGTCTGCACCCTCTGCACACAGTCACCTCTGATGATCATGGGGTCCATGAGGGGCCTGGTCCTCCTAAAATCCACCACCAGCTCCTTGGTTTTGCTGGTGTTCAGGGGTAGGTAGTTTGAGTCGCACCATTTAACAAAGTCCTTGATTACGTTCTTATACTCCTCCTCCTGCCCACTCCTGATGCAGCCCACAATAGCAGTGTCGTCAGTGAACTTTTGCATGTGGCAGGACTCCAAGTTTTATTGGAAGTCCGATGTATATAGGCTGAACAGGACTGGAGAAAGTACAGTCCCCTGCGGCGCTCCTGCGTTGCTGACCACAATGTCAGACCTGCAGTTCCCGAGACGCACATACTGAGGATGGTGTTGAAGGCGCTAGAGAAGTCCAGAAACATAATTCTTACAGCACCACTGCCTCTGTCCAAGTGGGAGAGGGATCGGTGTAGCATGTAGATGATGGCATCCTCCGCTCCCAACTTCTCTTGGTATGCGAACTGCAGAGGGTCGAGGGCGTGTCGTACCTGTGGCCTCAGGTGGTGAAGCAGCAGCAACTCAATGGTCTTCATCACATGCAATGTCAGAGCGACAGGCCAGAAGTCATTCAGCTCACTAGGATGTGATACCTTTAGGACTGGGGTGATGCAAGATGTTTTCTAAAGCCTCTGCAATAGACGTTAATTCATCTGCAACCTGAGAATGCCAATTCTTTAAAACTTTTAAGGAACATTGAAATATCTTCATAGTACATGTTTAATTATTCTATCCATCTATCCTTCCAGTGTTGCGCCAGCCCGAGCAAGAATACAGCGCGAGGCAGGAACAATCCGTGAATGGAGCGCCAGCTCCTTGCTAACACTGCGACACCATGTCCTCACATGTTTATTTATTAACAACATAGATTATTTAAATGAAGTTAAAGTTTTAACTGTATAATATAATAACATATTTTGCTGCATTTCATCTTAAAAATGATATCGTCATCATATGTAAATATGCGCTTTATAAAGTGGCTCAGGTTGTGCAATATTATAACTATCGCAAGTTTACAGTGAGCACTTGATGGACTAATTGATTGTGTTTATAGTTCTTGGGATGAAACTGTTTCTGAACTGCGAGGTCCGTATAGGAAAGGCTCTGAAGCGTTTGTCGCATGAGAGCAGTTCAAATAGGCAGCATGGCTGAGGCAGAGTGTGCTAGATGCTGTATACCAATAATTCTCTTTCCGATCAGCTGCTGTAGAGCTGTGATTCTACACTCAGATACAGTGATATAAATACTCTGAGTGGTGCAGTGAGAGTAATATGGAAAAAGATGACCCACTGTGGGCGGCATGGTGGCGCAGTGGGTAGCGCTGCTGCCTCGCAGTTGAAAGACCTGGGGACCAAAGTTATTATAGTTTTGCCTTTTTATATTAGTTTTTATTTCTATATTTTTTCTGACCTTACTTGGAAATTCAGTTTAGTTTTAGTTTTCCTTCATCGTGTATTTTTAGTTTTAGTTTAGTTTTTATTTCACAAAGACATTTCTATTTTATTTTTATATATATTAGTTTCAGTTTCAGTTTTAGTAATTATGGCATGGAGTGCTTATGGAGTTAGTTTTGTGTCATAATCAGACAGAACCGTACACTTAACAGAGTTGGATATGAGTTTAATGTTAGTGGAAGCTTACTACACTGCCTGGTTTACTATCTGGTTTTGTTTTTTGTCTGATAAAAACAAGCATAATCTAAACTAGATACTGAATATGAATAATTTTACACAATTGTATAATTTTTTAAATATTTTCTCATGAAAATCACAGGGTCTTAGGAAGAACAGGGCTCTTAGACTTGAATGAGTGTGCAAACCCCACCTAGCTATATTGAGGGAAACAAAGAACAACAAGCATCTAGTGTGAAGGTTAGAGGTGGTGAGTCTTGAATAGCCTACCATAAGAACAGTAAACCCATAATGAGCAGGGCAGGAACACGTAATAGGAGTACGGACAGGCATAAAACAACAGACACAGCATCTGAGATTAAGAACAATATATACATGATCTAAACCTGTTTATCCAGAGCAGGATCACAGGAAGCCTGGAGCCTAGCACAGCAGGTTTGAATGTAAGGCAGGAAAACTCCCTGGTATGCAATATGTATGATATGGCTGATGTTAAGAACAAAAAGAATATGATATTTCAACTATCTATTTTGAAAAAGAGAGAAAAACATTGAAAAAAGGGAGACAAATATTTTAAAATATAATGAGTTGTGAAAATAAACTAAAAAGATAAATTAATAAATACAAAAAACCATTAGTATGTTTAGTTTTTCATCACTTGTCAAACTCTCTACTTTTGTTTGTATTGCTTCGTTGTTAAACGATGTTTTTAAAGCAAAAGTGATTGGTCAGCAACAATATGCTGATCTTGTACGATGACCTAGTCAGTCTCTCGATCAGTGCCGTTTTATTTTCAAAAATCGGGAGTGGTCTCCCCTTGACTTTCTTGTATACTGTATTCAGATATGGGGTTGGATATTTGAGGAGTAAACCGCAGGACAATGATTATATTTTTATATTATGTACATTAAGTAACCATCACCAACAAATCAAATTAATAATATATTGCACAATTATTATAAAAGTAATGTTGAATAAATCGAACGCTGCAGCTGCATAAATAAAAAAAAAAATCGTATGTGTTCAGGTAAAGTACCACTTCCTGGTGATGGATTTGGCCCAAACGTTAATACAGATCTACAATTGTGGTTTAACAAGCATATGCCAAATTTCATCCATCTATCTAGTTGCGTTTTTGAGTTATCGTGTTTATACACACACACGCGTGTGCACACACATAATTCCAAAAAACAGTATTTTTGGACTCTGGGAGGTCTATAACATCAAGATTCATCAAAATATCGAGGTCAAATTTACTTCATATATGAGAAAGTAAAAACGATTTCTCCTGTGCAAAGTGGCAGGTGAATTGCTGTCAACAAAAAGCAGTCACCTGTGAAATAAATTGAAACGTCACTCACTCGTGATTTTTCTGTCCATACGGTAAAGTTTTTGTTGACCAGCACATTCTGATTTCAACCGTTTGAATTACATCTTGATATACAACAAGCGCAAAGAAAGGCGGCACGCAAATCGCTTTCTATTTCATACGCTTTATGCACCCACACTCAGCTTGCTCTGTATCCGCAAATGCTGTGTGAACAGCCGCCCTCCGTCACCAGCCACCGTTCACTGGATGAATATGTGCAGGGACGGCTCATGGTGGATGACTTTCTGTTTTAGAGTTAAAACTTACAAGGGTTAAAGACTAACGGCAAGAATATTCATTCAAAAATTAAAACTAAAAATATTTTAGTAAACTATTATTTTATTTCAGTTAGTCTTTCCAGCTACTTTAATAGTTTCGTTTAGTTTTAGTTTTTCATTTCGAGTTTGTTAATTATTTTATTTCAGTTTATGAAAATGTTATTTTAGTAATAGTTTCAGTTTTGATTTTAGTTTTTGTTAACTATAATAACCTTGCTGGGGACCTGGGTTCGCTTCCCGGGTCCTCCCTGCGTGGAGTTTGCATGTTCTCCCCGTGTCTGTGTGGGTTTTCTCCGGGCGCTCCGGTTTCCTCCCACAGTCCAAAGACATGCAGGTTAGGTGGATTGGCGATTCTAAATTAGCCCTAGTGTGTGCTTGGTGTGTGGGTGTGTTTGTGTGTGTCATGCGGTGGGTTGGCACCCTGCCCGGGATTGGTTCCTGCCTTTTGCCCTGGGATTGGCTCCAGCAGACCCCCGTGACCCTGTGTTCGGATTCAGCGGGTTGGAAAATGGATGGACGGATGGATGGATGAATTTCTAACATGGTAGCAAATCGTCTTCTCTTCAGTCTCAACTTTAATTTTGGGAGCAAAAAAAAAAAGTCACAAGGATTGAGATATACCAAATACAGGAGTAGTGAAACAATAACCACATTCTTTATGGTCAAAACCTCTTTGATCAATGCGGTAAGTACACTGTCATAGTGCAGCAGTGTGTGCAAGTGTGCTGTTCCATGGTTCCAATATGTGTGTGCCCCTGCCCCAAACATTTATTTCCTGACCCTTTCCCAAACCAGTTTAGTGTAATGTTTCTGATTAACAATCTTTTCATGGGGAAACACTTTTTTAACAAGTCCATTAATGACAAAACACACTGTCTTCTTTGTTTTGGTGTTTGATGACTTGATGCATGTTTTTCTGCTTGGAGAAAAAAAAAAATCACCAAAGTTACCTGTACAATTGTAGAACAAATGTCAGAAATATATATCTTGATCAATTCAGCACCATGCTACATTGATGACTGATCAAGAAGACTGTAGGCCCAGTGGCAGAGTTAATAACTACACTCTATCCCCATGCTACTGACTGATTCTGGAAATTCTGGGACCCTCTACATATATAATAAAATGCTGATGTCTGTATTTGAGTCCAGTCCCTTGACACAATCTAATTTGTCATTTTGGCTTTGGTCAGTTTGGCTGTGGTTGCTCAGTCAATTGCAATCGAGACAGGAAGCACAAGGGAAAGAAAGACATAGGAGGATCACTGAGAGTCACCTTCAAATGTGGAATGTATTTGCAAAAATAGTAATAATTGTTTCACAGTGGGTAATGGGGGCCTGCCTACTATTGTTCGTAATCAAAAAGCGACAGAAATGACAGAGTTTCAGAAGCAGGCTTTACAGGAATGTGATTGGGAGAGGAAGTACACACCAACACAGGTTGAGACACACAAGGATAAATGGCATAGGATGAATGTAGAGTGTGCATATGTGGCAAGAGATATCAAGTATTAAATATGTTTTAATTTTTTTTCTGCTATCTGTCTTCAACAGCTAGTGTAGCTAGTTCTTCATAAAAGATGTGTGGAAATCCCCCCATTCCCTATCTTCCATAAATACAAAGTAAGGTGTGAGTGTGATGAGTTAATGATTGAATGAGAGCATCCTGGAGTGATTAGGGAGTATGTCTGTTCATGGGTGTGTATTTGGGGAAGATGTGTGAGGGAGTCTTTTCTATGGCAGATTCTGGCCCAAGGAGTGCTTGCTTGTTGCTTATTTATGGATTATATAGGTCTGATAATGGACAATTGGGCTTTGAATAAAAAGAAACCTAAAGTGCAATATAGTGATGTTACATGCATTATTGTAGTAATTTCAAATGTAGATTATAACTATTTTGGTCAATTTTTGTATTAAAAATAAACCAAGTAAGACCTTTGTCAGACTGTTGAAACAGGCTGTGAGTAGTGTAAAAGACTCAACAAATATCTACTAGGTATACCAAATGACTAAGTAACAGGAGAAAATCCTTACAGACAAGTCTGTTGTCTACTAACATTTACTGCATGACACTAAAACAGCATATTATATTCAACTATGAATTCAGTGTTTGTACAAAATCTAATATGGATGGTTTCTCTATAAAAAAAATCTAGGGCACATTCAAGTAAGTACTGCAGGAAAAATGCAGGAAAAATCATTGTATTTGCAGATAGTAGAATAAAAATCCAGAAAGCCTTCCTGTGACTGTTTAAGAATAATGGGATTTCCATTATATAATACAGGGCATTTGTGCTGTTTAGGGGAGGCAAAAGGGAGCAACTTAGCTTCAGTTAATGACTATGCAGGAGCAATGTTTACACTTTGGACATTCATCCATATATCTTAACACTTGGAGGGTAGAAAAAAGTGTTGTCAGTGAGTAGTATATTGACCATTTATCAGTGTTAATAGCACCATGCAACACAGCTGTAGTATGACATAGTACAATGCTATCAAAATACTTTGTTAGATTTCATGTATACAGCACTTCAGTATAGTTTCATGCAAAAATGTGGTTTCTTAACCCAGAGATTCAAACTGTGTAGATTTTATATAAGAAATGAAATTCATTTTGTACATAGTTTAGAAATTCAATACAGTCACTAATAAAGTATTCAGTACTTCATATAAATGGAATAGTTAGTTATAATGGCCTTGAAGTGCAGCATGCAAGTTAAAAAGAAATGTGCTAAGTAAAGCAAAGGTGTGAATGTCATAGCATGTAGGATTTGAAGTGCTAACAGCAGTTTTTTAAAGAGGATTGTCGGTGATTGTTCAGCAAATGGTGACTCACAACCCTGGAAGCAAAATCTGAGAAAACCAAGCAACACATCTTTAAATCAAACTAGCACAACCCATATGAAAATGTTTTATCTTTGCTATTTTTTACTTGCATATGAACACCTTTTAATGATTCTCATGGCATTAAAATGAGCACAAGTAAAGTTTAGAGTACTGGTGAGAATTGAGGATAGGGATGAGATTGAGACTGTCACCTTTAAAGTAAGAATGCATAAGTTGTTATATTTTATTGTTGTCATTTCTGGTGAATGTATTGAGTATTACGCAGAACCTAAAAGGAACAGAGCAGAATACTGACTGCTTGTCTGTCAGATGGTTCATTAAGAATGTTTCTTTTATCATACCATAACATTTTCCAACCTTCTTATTTTCATTTCAGTATTTCAGGGTTATCAGAGACCATCCCAACATCATTGAGTACCTAGCCAGAAACATCCCCGGGCAGGATGCCAGTCCTTTGAAGGGACCACTCACATGTACATTATGACAATTTGTAATTACCAGTTAAGCCACTGTGCATGTCACTGGAGATTTGGGTGGGAAAGCAGAGTATATGGAAAAAGAATAAAGCAGACATGGGGGACAAGAAACTCCACATAAATAATACATGATTTGAATATTTTACTCTGTAATTTTAATTGTTTTTAACCTGCTTTTGAACAACCATATTTATATTTTTATAAACAAAAAAATTATTTCAGTTGAGTGTAGTTAAGTAAACAAGGGGATGGTGTTGGATTCCTGGTAGTATATCCATAGAAGGTATTAGAAGCACTATGTCAGCCCCTAAAACAAGAAATAATAATAATAATAATTATTATTATTATTATTATTGTTATCATAATTATTATTAATTAATTTGGGGGGGGCGGATGAAATAGAAAGGAGTAATAATTTAGGTATTTTCAGTAATAGTTTGCAAAGTAATTTGGATTAACGATACAAGGCTGAAGTAAGTGAACATAATCTGGAAAAATAAGGTCATGGTCACACTGGCTAAATAACTGAACTGTAAACCACTAGGCTGCTGGTTCAAAGTGAATCTTTAACTCAGCTTATGTTAACACCATATCAGAACCAAAATAATTTGTTTTTTATTTCTGATAAAAGCAGTAAGCACATCTCAGAAGAAATGTTACTGTAAATACGTTTTTGTTTCTTCAGATTAAAACACTTTCGAAATTTCTAAAAAATACTGCACCACTTAGAAGAGTTTCTTTTATTTGAAAAATATTTTCAATTCCAAATATGCAACTCTAAATTTGCAAAATACCTTTCTATGGTGAACAGAATGTCATATTCTCATCAAAAAAATTAAACTCACCAATCTACCTAGCCTTCCTGTCTTTAAAACAGAAGAGGAAAACTGAATACACAGAAAAAAGCAACAATACATATGCACACAGGAAGGACATGCACATGTGATATAGACAGTCTCCAGGAAGGCGTGAGAAAACAACAGTAGCTCTTTGATTGTGTTTTTAATAGGACTAATTTATCATCTTTTATGTATAGCAATGTGTGTTTGTTTATTGTATTATAATTCTTCTATTATAGTATGTGTCTTCAAATAAAAATAAAAAAATCATTAAAAAAAATCTTATTTTTCTGAGCTCTCATATTCCAGCGTCAGGTCATGGGACAGTTTTATTTATGCTTTACCATGTTTAATTAATGTGTTTGTTTACATGTGCATGATTTAATTTACTGTAACATTTTAATAGTTTTACATACTTCTAAGTACTCTTGAGTTTGCACTCAGGAAAGAATGATACACATGAATGAATTTAATTGAATTAGATTTCATATTACAAAATAAATTGATTAAAGTAAGCGTATTCCTATATAGCATGTTTCTTGGAAACCAGGCTTTGAACACTTGATACGTTTACAAGTAGTAAAAGTGTAGTTCAAATATTAAATACTATGCAAAATTGATGTATAGTATACTGTACATACATACATGCATATAGGTACTGTACACCTATACATATTAGTAAATATGAAGTTCTAGAGTCACTCTGCTTTAAGGCTCATCTATACTAATAAAAGGCAAAGCCCTCACTCACTCACTCACTCACTCACTCACTCACTCACTCACTCACTCACTCACTCACTCACTCACTCACTCACTCACTCACTCACTCACTCACTCACTCATCACTAATTCTTCAACTTCCCGTGTAGGTGGAAGGCTGAAATTTGGCAGGCTCATTCCTTACAGCTTACTTACAAAAGTTAGGCAGGTTTCATTTCGAAATTCAAAGCGTAACAGTCATAACTGGAACCTCTTTTTTGCCCATATACAGTAATGGACTGCAGCTCACTGGCTGTGGGAGGCGGGGTTGCGTATCGCGTCATCACGCCTCCCATGTAATCACGTGAACTGACTGTGAAGGAGAAAGGACGGCCTTATATGGCGTTCGTTTATAAAACAGCCGACAGGCTGTGTAAAGGCAGCTTCACAAAAAAACAGATCCTTAACAAATTGTTATTGGTATATTTTCCCTCAATTTAAAAAGGTTTTCTTTTCTTCTTAATTAAAATTTAAAAGCAATACTTCACCGCTGCGAAGCCCCTCTAGCGCTGACGTCCGAGGTTCGATTTCCGTAAGGAAAGAATTAGGGCGAAACATGTGTCGCATACTCTTTGCATTATTTGACAGTAAACTATTTTCAACCATTCTATGATCTGCTTCTCACAACTGAAGGCACCGTGGCTGATGTTTGCTGACTTGCTGGCCAACCATAAGCATTACCTGGTAGGTAACCACCCATACAATCAAATTGTGATTCAGACTACGAATGCCGTGAATGTAATTACCCCGATCTACATGCTGTCAAATAAACGAACCACACGCCGTGCCGCAATGTTAGGGGCTTCGCCTCTAGCGCTGACGTCCGAGGTTCGAAAACCGTAAGCGAGTGCAGTGAGTGTGTACGCCTGATGAGCCAAGAATTAGGGCGAAACACGTGTCGCGTGCTCTTTGCATTATTTGACAGTAAACTATTTTCAACCATTCTATGATCTGCTTCTCACAACTGAAGGAACCGTGGCTGATGTTAGCTGACTTGCTGGCCAACCATAAGCGTTACCTGGTAGGTAACCACCCATACAATCAGATTGTGATTCAGACTACGAATGCCGTGAATGTAATTACCCCGATCTACATGCTAGAGAAAACCTCAATGAAGAAGAAACAGTGTGTAAGCATACATATTAACACATGTGCAATTAAACGTGTGCATGTACAGGGTGATTTCTCAGGCTTAAAAGCTCGCCTTTTATTAAAAAGGTAAATGCAAACTGTTTTCATTCTGAAGGGCACAAACCACGTTGGATTTCAGCCGCTAAGCGTGTAAAAATGTCAGTACACCAGATAAATAAGCGCAACATATTATCAGTTGTATTGTATGCTTACAATACATATAGAAATGTGTTAATCATTAACTAATAGTATGGGATGGTGTTTTTCGACTCAGCTACAGATGCCGATGGAGACCAGAACTTCTTTGGAAAAATATGAACGCCTTGGGGCCGATCTGGAAGAAGGTAGCGCAGCGCCTTGATTTAAACGATTCCATGTCTTTATGGGTTTGCGTAGCTTATTGTCAATATCTTATATCTTATTGACTGAAACGGGCTTTCACGAAAAAAGTTAGGGCTTTGCTACAGGATACACCCTCCACAAGTTAAGGAAGTAAAAATAAAGGTATATATTTCTGCTTTATTTAAACCTTTTAAGTTCGTATGCATAGCCCCATTTGGCTGTTTTAGTTTTTTTTTTTCTTTCTTCAGTAATATTTAATCTCCTTAAAGAAAAACAACATATGCATTTTACTTTTTTTGTATCTCTTTAGTAATATTTTAGTGTAAAAGGATAACCAGTATTTAAACCTTTTATGTTACTTTATAAAGTTATTTTACACAATGTTGAAAAATTAATAAGAAAGCTACATATTTTGGCAGCTGCTGCTTTAATTTTCAATGAAATGAAAAAAGCTCTCCAAGAGAAAACCTCAATGAAGAAGAAACAGTTTGCACTATCTAAAAAGGAGAAACCCTCATTTATAAAGGTTTGCTGCAGATGACTTAACTGAAAATAAATGAATAGTTCCTATGTGTATAATACATATTTATCTATTTGACTTATGCCTTTATTCCAGCAACTTGCTACATCTGAGGTACAATTTGTTACATTACTTTTGTTTTTTGCAGCACAGGCAGGTGAAGTGACTTCCTCAGGGTCACACAGTGGTGTCAGTACCAGGATTGGAACTGACAAGATCCGGGTTTGCTGAAATATTACTGAAGAAAGAAAAAAAAACGAAAATGGGCAAATGGTGCTATGCATACAAATGTCCATCCATCCATTATCCAACCCGCTATATCCTAAATACAGGAGCCAATCCCTGCCAACACAGGGCACAAGGCAGGAAACAAACCCCGGGCAAGGTGCCAGCCCACCGCAGGGCGCACACACCCACACACACCCACACACCAGGGACAATTTAGAATCGCCAATGCACCTAACCTGCATGTCTTTGGACTGTGGGAGGAAACCGGAGTACCCAGAGGAAA
The DNA here is from genome assembly GCF_900747795.2 of Erpetoichthys calabaricus. Classification (NCBI taxonomy): domain Eukaryota; kingdom Metazoa; phylum Chordata; class Cladistia; order Polypteriformes; family Polypteridae; genus Erpetoichthys; species Erpetoichthys calabaricus. The sequence goes on from NC_041402.2 coordinate 116,583,128, forward strand.
CCCAGACAGACACGGGGAGAACATTCAAACTCCACGCAGGGAAGTGAACCCGGGTCTCCTAACTGGCACCTTTCACTGCGCCACCATGCCGCCCGCATACAAACTTAAAAGGTTTAAATAAAACAGAAATATATACCTTTATTTTACTTCCTTAACTTGTGGAGGGTGTATCCTGTAGCAAAGCCCTAACTTTTTTCATGAAAGCCCCTTTCAGTCAATAAGCCTTAAAAACAGGCGTAAAGCTAAACTTGCAGCACCGCTATTCAATTACACTTGCCTAACGCCTCTCCTAAGGGGAGATACTGTGGGATCTGGGCATCCGTCAAAGCACCAATCACAGGCCTGATTAGAAAGCGGGAAGCTGTGATTTGTCGTCTCCCTCCCATGTAACAATCACAGCCCGTGTTACAACGCACTATGTATGTATGTGTATATGTATATATGTATATGTGTGTGTGTATGTATGTGTGTATATGTATGTGTATATATATGTTGAGATGTGTATATATATGTATATATATGTGGATGTGTATATGTATATATATATGTATATGTAGATATGTGTATATGTAGATATGTATATATATGTATATATGTATATGTATATATATATGTTTACATAACCTCTTTAACACACTACTTCTCCGCTGCGAAGCGCGGGTATTTTGCTAATAATAGCGATAAAGTATCACAGTATAACATCTCTAACCTGCTAAATCCTATTCAGGGTCACAAGGCATCACAGCCTATCCTGGCAACACCATGCACAAGACAGGGGATGGCCCTGGACAGAAACCAGTCCACTGCTGGGCCCATACGTGCATGCAACCTCACAGAGCAAATATGGAATTGGTGTTGTAGTCCATCTGCCACAAGGTCTTGTACTATGTGCTTTCATAGACTCCCTTCTAAACAATACTTTCGTAAACAACTATTATTTTAATTTTTGTGGCCTTAACAATAGTAATTCTTTACATTTATATAGCACTTTTTTCATCTTTTCAAAGCACTCTCTGCACAAGGAGGACCGAGGACACAAACCCATGATCTCCTTACTGCGAGGCAGCAGCCTACCACTGCGCCACTTGAGTAAGCATGGCCATACCTATCTGACCTCTCTTCTTAAAAAGGTTTAATTGAATACTTTTTTTGTTTAATACACCATTTTTTATGTGCATTCACATATAATGCGTGAAGCACCTATTGCAAAAGCTATTTATGTCTGTCTGTCTGTTAATCTATATGTCCACATGAAACAACAGAGTCTCACATGGAACAATTTTATTGAAATAGGCACTTGTTCTTCCAGGAAATTTGTTGAAACACTTCAATTTTCATTGAGTTATCTTGAAAAAAAACTTTATGAAGTATTAAAATTTGAAAATCTCCCTTTGAAAACCATTGGGGAATTTGCAAACTGATCTGTCTTCAAATGAAGAAATGTTCTGTTTGATTTCAACCACAAATTAGTTTACCGTTTAAATTTTACGTTGACAATAGCTACACCAACTCATAATTTTTTTATATTTCCATTTTCTTCACCCTGCGGTGGGTTGGCACCCTGCCCGGGATTGGTTCCTGCCTTGTGCCCTGTGTTGGCTGGGATTGGCTCCAGCAGATCCCCGTGACCCTGTGTTCGGAAATGGATGGATGGATTTTCTTCACCTCTGGTAGCCACTACTTTTGGCAAACAGATCCCCAATACAAGATAATGAAAAACCAGCAGAACGCGTATACAGAGTAGAAAGTTGTCAGTGGCTGATTATGTACATGCAGAACTCCTCTGTCGACAAGTTCAGCTCAGCACATGCAGAAAATCTGCATGCATCTCACTCCAACCGATGCTTTAAGTCATAATAGGCAAGTTAAATGATCTTACTAACCCTGAAAGTATAAAATATAAGCAAGCTAAACAAAGGGTTATCTAGATATGAATGAAGTACCCTGTGGTGTATAAGCCATTGTGTACAGAGCAATAAACATTTACACTAAACCAGCCTCACGGCTCTATTAACTTCAGATTGTAATGATTTACTATTTCATTGTCACTATAATTTACTAGGGTGGCCAGAGGTCCAGGTGACTGGGGCAGTCCCATTTACAGGCTATGCATCCGGATTAATAACTAAAGAATATCAAAGTGCTTTAACAGGCTGTCCATCTAATAAGGCATTGCTCTGATAAAAAAAAAAACACAATAAATTTAGAACGGCACGTACAAACTTCAAAAGTGACCCCCTCATACTCAAGCTTCCAGTTCAGTGTAATATTTGTATAATAGCACTCTCAAAACTCCAGTGAGGAAAGTTTAATCAAAAACGTGTTCAATTTGAACAGCATTGCAAGGATGACCAAGAAGTAGACAAAAAACAGTACTGCCTAATTTTTATTTCTACTTTAATCACTGTGTGTAATCTTATGTGTTCATTTGTGAAAGTGTTTTTTTCCCATGCATTAAATTCTTGCTTTTAATGATAAGATAAAGCAGGCATTAAACAAATGATATTGGGCATTATGGAGCATACATGCTTCACAAGTGTCCTGTGTTGGAACTTTGAAAATCTGGTCACCCACAATTTACCATGAGATTACCACATTAACCTGTTATCCATAATGGTCAGTTGATGTAATTAAGTTTCCCTTTCACTTCTGTTATTCCCTAACATTTGTTATAAAGGAATAGCTTTGCAAGTTCCATTTCATAAAAATTATTACGGCCAGACATCCTCAAGCAAAGAAGAGGTTTTTATTATTATTATTATTCTTTAGGTTATGCGAATTGCTAAATACAAATTGTTACAGTGAATACGGGGATTTAAAGCTAGAGAAAAGGGATGGATGGGTGGATATTTTGAATTGTAATTGTTCACAATCAGCAGCTTAGCTGAGTTTGTGTTGTTTTGTCTGTACATTTTGACTAATTCATTTAAAACAAAATGCATTTTGTTAAAACACATTTTATAAAGCTTGTTATAACATTAAATTCCAGAAAGATCTTTTTTTCTTCCTTTTAGTAGTAATAAGAAAAAATTGCTTTACTTTGTGAGTTGAGGTAATAGGCCATACCGATTATTTTGACTACATGCTGCTAAGAGCTGCCACCAAGAATAATGAGATGAGAAGTAAAAAAAATCAACTTCAGGAAAGTTATACAGTGTAAGTGACTCAATTTACAAAACAGTAGGAAAGCATACATTCAAAATAAAATCTGCAAACTATATAAAGAAAAACGCCACAGTGGTGGCTTACTGAGCAGAAGAAAGTCTACCTGACAAGCTGTATAATACACTCTGTGAAGAAAGCAAGCAGTTATATTAAGAGGTATCTTAAGTAAACAAATCACATACCGGCAAAATGATATTGTGCAAATAAACACTAAGTGAAGCCTGCTACCATAGCAGGATTTTAAACTGTTTTGATATGCATAAGAAGGATGAAAACTTTCGTAGCCAAGGCTACACAGGGGCTTTCAAATTATCAGGTCTTTGTAAATACAGTGTTTTGTCAGCTAAATAACTGAAAATAAATGTATATCTTGGTTATAGTCAAGGTTGAACTTTTCAGATGGTGCTAAAGGACACCTTGCTATGCTCAAGTTCAATAGTCTTAACTTTATTGGCCTAATTTCCTTCTAGGCATACAAACATTATGCTAGATGATGGTAGCAAAGTAAACCTTTATTTTATGTAGCACTTTTTATAGTCACACCATTCCAAGGAGCTAGGCAAGTACAAAATGTCAAGGCAAAGGTAGGTTAAGTGATGTTTTGAAACTGGATCTTGAAATTCAAGAAATCTACAATATAAAAAACTAGGCCTATAATTCTTAACAGTCCTGGGCCTTGTAGATTGAGTGAAGGATCTCTGATCAATTTTCCAGCTTGGATGCCAGAAATGTGACAAGATCTGTACAATACATGAAGAAGGTTCATAAATTGTCAAAACTCTACATTAAACACTTTCACTTTCTCCATTGTTGTTTGGCAATGGAATATTTAAAAATATAACCCAGACACATTTGGTGCAATAAACAAAATAATGCACTTTATTTATAACAAAAACATAAGAGAAGATATACAAACAGTAATATGTAAAAGTTTGGGAACCCCTCTCAGCCTTAATAATAATAATTTACTCTACTTTCAACAAAAAAGATAACAGTGGTATGTCTTTCATTTCCTAGGAACATCTGAGTACTGGGGTGTTTTCTGAACAAAGATTTTTAGTGAAGAAGTATTTAGTTGTATGAAATTAAATCAAATGTGAAAAACTGGCTGTGCAAACATGTGGGTCCCCTTGTAATTTTGCTGATTTGAATGCATGTAACTACTCAATACTGATTACTTGCAACACCAAATTGGTTGGATTAGCTCGTTAAGCCTTGAACTTCATAGACAGGTGTGTCCAATCAAATTTAACTGAACTGGAGAGATTTGTTATGGAAGAATGGCCAAAAATACCTCCATCCAGGATCCAGACACTCATCAAAAGCTATAGGAGGCATCTAGAGGCTGTTATATTTACAAAAGGAGGCTCAACTAAGTATTGATGTAATATCTCTGTTGAGGTGCCCAAATTTATGCACCTGTCTAATTTTGCTATGATGCATATTGCTGATATATATATGCATATATGCATGATTGCATATTTTCTGTTAATCCAATAAACTTAATGTCACTGCTGAAATACTACTGTTTCCATAAGGCATATCATATATTAAAAGGAAGTTGCTACTTTGAAAGCTCAGCCAATGATAAACAAAAATCCAAAGAATTAAGAGGGGTTCCTAAACGTTTTCATATGATTGTATGTACATATGTACTGTGTATGTGTTTGTGTGTGTGTCTTTCTCTCTCTCTGTCTCTCTCTCTCTCTCTCTCTCTCTCTCTCTCTCTCTCTCTCTCTATATATATATATATATATATATATATATATATATATATTGTGGAACATGAACCGGACACAGACAGGCAGACACGTTTAAATCACCCCACACATGTTTATTGTACAAATCCATATTTACAGTTAAGTGCTCACAAACCCAAAGTCCCCAAAAATCCTGGCCACAACACAATGCCTTCTCTTCTTCAGGCCACCTCCTTGCCTCCTCCCAGACCTCGTCTGTCTTCCACCCGACTCAAGTCCTGAATGAAGGGAGGCGGCCCCTTTTATAATCACCTGGATGTGTTCCAGGTGCCTCCCGGCAATCTTCCACCAGCACTCCCCAGTGTGGCGGAAGTGCCGGCTGCATACCCGGAAGCACTCCAGGTGCCCCCGATCCTCTTCCCCCCAGCACTTCCGGGTGTGGCGGAAGTGCTGAGGTCCAGGGCTCCCAAGGCACTGGTCCCCATAGCCGCCAGGGCGGTCACCCCCACGTGGTCTGGGGAAGGCATAAGCCCTCTTCCATTCCTCCGGGGCTTCCCAGCCGGGTCACCCCCCCAGCCACCTGCGACAATATATATACAGTATATATATATATGTGTGTGTGTGTGTGCGTGTGTGTGTGTGTGTGTGTGTGTGTGTGTGTGTTTACAGTATATATATATATATATATATATATATATATATATGCTGGCCAACCACAAGCGTTACCTGGTGGGTAACCACCCATACAATCAGATTGTGACACAGACTACGAATGCCGTGAACGTAATTACCCCGATCTACATGCTGTCAAATAAACGAACCACACGCCGTGGCGCAACGTTAGGGGCATCGCCTCTGGCGCTGACGTCCGAGGTTCGATTCCCGAGAGGGTGTGCAGTGGAGTGTGTACGCCTGATGAGCCCAGAATGAGGGCAAAACACGTGTCGCGAACTCTTTGCATTTATTTGACAGTAAACTATTTCAACCATTCTATGATCTGCTCCTCACAAAATGAGGGCACCGTGGCGGATGTTAGCAGATTGCTGGCCAACCACAAGCGTTACCTGGTAGGTAACCACCCATACAATCAGATTGTGACACAGACTACGAATGCCGTGAATATATATATATATATATATATATATATATATATATATATATATATACACTGTATATTGCATATCCTCTGTCAAAGCCACCTCCTAAAGAGTAAGGTGACCGGTTTACTCATCTCCGGTAACGATCCTACAGATTAAGCCACTGTAAGGAAAATACATTATAAATTGGATTTGATTATAAAAGGTTGGCTGCGGTGGGTTAGCACCCTGCCCAGGATTGTTTCCTGCCTTGTGCCCTGTGTTGGCTGGGATTGGCTCCGGCAGACCCCCGTGACCCTGTGTTTGGATTCAGCGGGTTGGAAAATGGATGGATGGATGGATAAAAGGTTGGGCACCAGCCAGTGATACCCATATAATTGCAGCAGGAAATTAAAATGAGTTTAACAAAAAAGCAATAATATCTTTCAAGATGTTAAGATGGTGGACATTAAGATGGCAGATGGCTTACAGACTTAAGATGGCGGTGGAGGTAGTTATCAAGCAGGAAGGCAGGAAGAGACAGTGACTGGAAATATGAGTTTTTAAGCTGTCTGTCTTCTGACCTGTAGTTGGAGGAAAAGAAAAGACATTAAAAGACAGCACCAACCCTTGAGTCAGGTTGGAATTACACTTTGATGAGCTCTGAAGCTGTCTCCCATGTGCACATATGTGACAGTATAAGTCTACATATATGTTTTTATATATCTGTTTCTATATGTATGTGTGTATACACAGTGGTACCTTGATTTGCGAGCATAGTTTGTTTCAGAAACGTGCTTGTAATCCAAAGCACTCGTATATCAAAGCGAATTTCCCCAATAAGAAATAATGGAAACTCAGATGATTTGTTCCACAACCCAAAAATATTCATCTAAAAATGATTAATACAAAATATAAAGTAAAAAACAAATTATCCTGAACTTTACCTTTGAAAAGAATTGTGGCTAGAGTGATGGAGATGAGAGAGGGGAGAGGAGGAGGAGGGTTATTGTGTAGGATGACTTTCACTATAACTAATGGAATCACTGCTATCTGTTGGCACACTGGAATCTTTTTCTTTTTTTGCCACTTTAACAAGGAACCTAATCTAATGACAGTTGCTTTTGCCTCCTTTCGAGGATTTTGCGGAAATGTGACATTGCATTGTCATTAAACAGAGTCATCGCTCGCATAGCTACAGCATTATTAGACACAAAATAAAAAAATACTTTACACACGCATGCACACGTGGTCACAATGCTATAGTAAACACTATACGATTGTACGGATGTTGACTTATATGAGTGAGGCACGGCAACTGACACTGAGCATGGGAGACGATTACCCACAATCCCGCAGCGAGAGAGAGAGGAACCATCAGCTCAGTTGTGATCATGTGATGCTCGGCGGACAAAGCGTATACGTACTACTCGTATTGCAAGACCTCGCTCGTTTATGAAGTTAAAATTTATTAAAAATTTGTGCTTATCTTGTAAAACACTTGCAGACCAAGTTACTCACAATCCAAGGTTTTACTGTATATATATATATATATATATATATATATATATATATATATATATATATATATATATATATATATATACAGTATATATATATGGAAGCAAATGTCTGTGATACGGTTTGCATATTTGTAGCAGGAAATCCACAAAGGAAGACAGAACACGGTTTACAGCATGCCATGTGATTCACACCTAAATGTATATGTGGGATAAACATCAAAAACACTTGCCATTCACATAAAGGAACATCACAATGCGGTCAGAGGAAAGGACGGACAGTGTCTGATTTACACACATACACAAGACACAAATTTAATTGGGACTCAGTGCTAGTAAAATTCAAGGCTAATACTAAAACTGCCAGAGAACTTGATGAAACATGGCTGCCCAATGAAAACGTCATTAACAATGTGTAAACCAGGGGTGCTCCAGCCACCCCAACCCCGACACAGACGGGCAGAGACACAAGTTTGCCACACAACACACATTTATTCATGTGGGAAGCACTTTTCTTGCTCCCCACAGTGGCACAACACAAATAAACAGCACCAAAGCCAAGTCCTTTTCTTCTCTCTTTTCTTCTCTCTTTCTCCACCTCCACTCCTCTCCCGGCAAGCTTTGTCCACCTCCTGCCGACTCTGGCTCTCTGAGTAGTGGTGGCTGGCTCCTTTAAGGACTTCAGGTGTCCAACGAGCTTCTTCCAGCAGCACTACCGGGTGTGGCAGAAGTATTGCTAAATAGGGTTCGGCAAAGGTCCAAGTGCCCCCTGGCGGGGGCCATGGACCTCAGCAGGGTAGAGCTTGCAAACTCCAAACCCGTTGCCCTGCTGTAAGCTGGGGGGCTGCCCTCTAATGTTCCGGGAGAGATAGTGTCCAGAAATAAGCTCTCTACCCCAGTCCTTCCATGATTGAGTTGTCCCAGTCGGATAGGCAAAAAACTGAAAAAAAGGAAATTCAGAATATTCTAAATGGGCCTACTTCAGGGAACAAATAATAGGTTACAACCAACAGATGTTCTGCAGCAGTTTAAGTAAATTCAGCCTTGCAAGTTGAAGCAAACAGTTTGCACAGGTGTCCCAACTTCTATTGATTACTTAAAAACCATCTGTCTGCCTTAAAGCAGAGTTGGAACAAACTGTGTTACTACACCCTCTGAAGTACTACTTGAACAATATTACACTGTAGAAAGTGATAATGGCAAATTAACAAGTGAAATGAGACAGAGCCTGTGGTGGGCTGGCGCTCTGCCCAGGGTTTGTTTCCTGCCTTGCGCCCTGTGTTGGCTGGGATTGGCTCCAGCAGACCCCTGTGACCCTGTAGTTAGGATATAGCGGGTTGGATAATGGATGGATGGATGGAATAAGACAGAGCATTATTACCTTTAGACATGTAGGTCTTTCATTTAGAGAAACTATAAAAAAGTGTCATTGAATACAGTGTCCTATACACCCCAAAGACATTTGGAAACTGTAAGAAACTCTAATAGGAACAGATCTGGCAGACCCCAAATCACAACCCAGTCAGAAGACCCTAGGTCTTCTGAGGGTAACCAGCTTGCATGATAGGAGCCACATAGCACAACAGCTTCAAACACCTCTTAAGAGTGGTCAAAAAAGCAAGTCTCAGTTTCTACTCTGAAGAGGAAATTGTGTACTATAGGTTTGACAGAGTGACTGGCAGTAAGAAAGCCATTACTTAACCTCCTTATCATTGCAGGTTGTTACAAAAAAACATGTAAAAAGCATTGCATTTTTTTTGGCATGAAAAACTGCATTTTTATTTAATCTCAAAAGTATAATAATGACACAAATAATAATAGTAATGCTGAATAAAAATAATAAAATGAAATGAACAATAATAACAAAAATAAGTTTATCAATTTTTGAACAGCACACTGCACAGGTACAAGTTGGAACAGTTTTTTTCTGTTGGAAGTATATAATTAATAAAATATCTATCTATCTAAAATATCTTGCAAGAATGCATTCCAGATGCACTGTTCCACCAGATGACGAAATATCTTTTTATAGTACTTCTTTTGTTGCCTCCACATAATGAGATAGAAAGTCAATTCTTGATTTTCACGATCTACACTGCCCATAGTGCAATTGTGATTGATCACAGAACAAGGCTTCGTGACCTGCTTGTTGCCTTTTGCCTGTACAGTGACTGCAGCTGCATTATGTACAGTGTTAAGAAGACAAACATCTTCCATGACTTTCCATTTTAGCACAAGCACTTTACCCTTTGTACAGAACTGAATTCCAAATGTATTCCATTTTAGATTCACAAAGCTCATAAAACTTTATGCCAAGTCTTGCTCTTTTTGACGCGATGTGCTGTATCCATGACAGTCTGTCCTTATAAGCTATGAGACTTTCATCGATGCTTACTTAACAGTCCAGAATATAAACGCTCCGAAATTTTGCTACAAAGGGCTGGTATATCTCCCAAATTTTCTTCAGTTTGAGTGCTGGATGGGTATTCTCATCAAAGTCTTCATTGTTGTTGGACTGATGAATCAAAATTTTAAATATTCGTTTTATCAAGTGAGGTGTTTGTACAATGTCGAGTTGGTGAAAGAATTGACTGGCATTCTGAATCAAAAAGTGCTATCACAGTTTGGCTGTTATATCAGCAAAAGGTGACTACTTTAATTAATCAAAAATTTGAATAAAAGTTTGTGCATTTATTGATTCTTTGACTTATTTTTTTAATTTGTCATTGTTTATTTGTTCTATGTCTTGATTTAATTTAACATTCAGACATTAAACTGTGTGCATTTCCATAAAAAGTGAAGAAACTGAGATGATCTAAAACATTTGAAATATAAATTGCAAGAACTGTAGCTAACTAAATTAGCATATGCAGGGGACAAAAAGAAAATTAATAAATGATTAGTAAAAAAAAAACTAAATAAACAATAAAATATCAAAATAAATTAAACAAACCCATGTTTAATCACATAAACCACAAAATAATTTTAAAAAACACTACAGAATAAACATATAAAGAAAAAAATAACAGCACTAAGGAAGCCCTTGTTCAGTGAAGATCAGGTCAGGTCAGGTTGGGAAGCATGCACTAGTACAGCATGTTCCCACACCTACCACATGACGATACAACCGAGGATGCCATTACGCAACCCCTCCTAGGCAGATACGCGGCCTAGTCCCACCCTCTGGAAATGATCATCTATCTGCTGCAGCCAAGTGTTTTGTGTGCATCCCCTTGGCGTGGTCCAGCCACTGGGGTCTTCAACAATGAAGATCCTGCAAGGTGGATCACGCTCAGAGAATCACATGGCCATAGTGGCGTAACTAGATAGATAGATAGATACTTTAATAATCCCAAGGGGAAATTCACATACTCCAGCAGCAACATACTGATAAAGACAATATTAAATTAAAGAGTGATAACAATGCAGGTATACAGACAGACAATAACTGACTGTTCCCTCACAATGCTGGTAATATGCCTAATTTGGGACTCCATGAGCAACTATTTCTTTGATACAAAGTCAAACCAGCCATACCCAAGGATTCTCCAAAGAGACACAGTTCCGAAGGAGTCTATTCTTCTCAGGTCATTAGATAGCATTCATGTCTCTCAACCATTTAGTAAAATAAAAAGCACTAGGACTCTAATATCAGCAGCTCCACGCACTCCTTTCCAGTGACCTTATGACCCCCCTATGCTCTGCCAATCCATTTACTCACTTTATAGGAAGAGTAGTCACCAGAGACATGAATGTTGCTATCAAAGTAAGTAAACCTCTCAATAAGGTCAACATTCTCTCCGTAGACAGACACACTGCTGATGGCTGTGCTGAAGAGGTCATTAAAGGCCTCGATCTTGGTTTTTATGAAGGACACTCGCAGGCCCAGACACTCAGAGTCTTCACTCAGTCTCTCAACAGCCCCGATCTGAGCTTCCATTGACTCCGCAAAGATCACAGCACCGTCTGCAAAGTCAAGATACAGTAAGTGAATCTTTCTTCACATAGCTTCTGGACCCCACAACCTTGGCCAACACCCAATCCATGCAAGCATTAAACAAGGTAAGAGCAAGAACACACACATGATGAACCCCAAAATCAACTGGGGAAAAACACAGTGGTTCTGCCTCTACACTGCACAGCACTCCCAGTACCAGTGTACAGGCTGGCCAAGACATCCATCAATTTCAGGGGAATCCGCAAAGTCTCAGGGTGTCCCACAGGGCAGCTTGATCAACTGAGTCAAACGTTTTATGAAAATCAGTAAAGGCTGAAAAGAAGCTCGGCCGATATTCGTGTTTATGCAGCATGAGAACCCTCAGTACCAGGATGCAGTCAATGGTCCTATTGAAGATGACTCTAGCAAGGACCTTACCCGGCAGCGAGAACAGTGTTATCCCCGTATAGTTGGCACAATCCAGGTGTTCACCCTTCCCTCTTCAGATAGGGATGACAAGTCGAAGCCCATCTATCAAATGGAAGCAAAGATTACTTGCAATGCCAGGAGGACAGCTTTACCACCAGCCTGGAGAAGTTCACCCCGGATATCCCTGCAGTCCTCCCTACTCTCAGCTGGTTCGCCACCTGTGCAATCTCAGTGAGATTGGGTGGTTCACAGCTAATTGGAGGAATAGCCTCCAGAATTATGGACCCAGAGATGCCCAATGTCCTAGCTGAGATTATACATACAACTTTGACTTTACAATTCATTGACCTGACATTCAGGCCTCATTCACAAATACTCACAAGTAAGTATTTTGTAACATTACACTTCATTAGCATAAAACATTACCAAGTACAGACACATGCCATTCTTTTGCACATGTAAAACACTATTGTTCCACTCCTTTGAATAAGCAACATCACAAGCAATAACCACCGGCACATAAACAGTAAATATTGTAGTGCCGTAACAATCATTACAAGTGCTATTGGACATCTTGAACCCTGTAATATATCTGAGGTGGTTTGATACACATAGTCTGTAGCAATACAAATTACACCATCTTTCTCTCTCTGATGTCTATGGGGAAAAAAATTTACACAGACCAGACTGACAATGTACTTAATGAAAAAGGAATTATTACATTAATTATATTATTACATTAAAAATGATTTCCTTTTCAGAAGTTTGAGCATTCAACCTTTTTAAAAAGTCTAAATTGCAAAGCATGTTTTTAATATTTTCTGTTCCAGTTCATACTTTATGGAAGTGGTAGTCAACCCATTAAGACAGTCCGGTGTCATTATTATTGTTTTAATTCATTTTAGCTTTTAAAAACCTTCTCTTTCTTGTATTTGCAGGCAGTTTTGGTAGGCTTAAACTTGGTACACTTAGCTGCTGATTGACAGTCTCAACCCACTGAACACAATTGGTGCCCTAGAGATGACCAACTCAAGCTGAAACTGATACATACCTCAGCCATTTAACATGATTTTAGTGGTAAAATTATGTGCTTTGTCTTCAAGTTCCTAAATGATCATATTATAGTAAAAAATGGTACATTTGACTGCCCTCGGTTAAGTGCCTAGTTTGCCTATATGGATTGGGTAGTGGTGACACTACCAGAGCTCAATAAAAAACAATTTAATTACATTTTTTGAAACACCCAATCCTGATGCACATAAAACTGGTAAATGCTTCCAGATATCTTGCAGAATGAAGGCATCCAGGAAGAAAAGGCTGACCTTAGTTAAGATAAGATAGGTAATGTTAATGCAGCCAATTAAGGTTAAAAAATTAAATGTTAAAGCTTTAGTCACAACATTGTTCTCACTAATGAGCAGCCATGACAGTTAAGCCGTGTAATTACTATGCCACGGTTGACACAAATGATGCTGCCTCATACATACATAAACTACACTGCTTGGCTTTGATTGGTGCCACACTAAAGCATTATGACTATGTGGACTGAGTATTTGTCACATGTAAAGTAATTTTCATGTAGAGCTTGTTAGCTGCACTCAGTAGAGAACAGTTTCTGTTTTGATGATATTCCTTTTAATCAAGGAATAGGAAAATGAATAACTGGGACTTTTAATCTGCAGGCTATAGTTACATTGCCTCTGCAAGCATTTAGTTTAATATATATATATTTATATTGGTGGCGATTTGTAATGCGGGTGCTAGGCTGCCCCTCTAAATATTTTAAAAACTTTGCTTAAATTAATTAGTTAATGCAAAATAATCATGAAATAAATTTGTATATTTGTATAACATGCCTGTTATCAGCACATGTTAACATCCATTAAAAATTGGTTCTTACTTATATTTGTTTAATTTCTGTGTTTATACCTATATTTCCAGAGTGAAGGGCACTGGCCAAGGGAGAGTATATGTAAGTCTTTGATCTTTTAGTAAGGTAGGTGACCTGAGGCTTCCCTTTAATTGGTTGATTTCAGATTTTTCCAGAGACGCAGCTCTCTGTGCTCTGCACTCTTCCACATTTATTAGCAGCAAAGTAGTATTGTTTTAGTTTTTTTTTATTCTAATGTAATTTGGCAATCATTGACTCATTACTTCGTGTTCACATCAGTGGTTTACAGTTCACACCGGTCATTAACGTAAATACAGATGAGCGAGTACGACTTTAGGGAGATATCAACTTCAAGTGGAGCTTCGGAAATCAAAGAAAGTTTGGTTATTCCTTTAGTGAAAAAACCCTTTATAAACTGCTTATTTGAAGCAAAAAAGAAGATAAAGGACCTTGGACCAGACCAACCTGACTTAAGAATTCCTCAAGTGGTCAAGACCTGTCAGAGGAAGACATGGACTTCCTGGAGAAGCTGGCATAAAAGCAGCTCCACAATCGCTATGTTGCAGACACAGCACTTTATGGTCTTGGGTGTATCTACTGGCTGCTAGAGTCCATCTGAATGGGTGTGTGGTTGCCATTGAGTCTCACAGGACCGACGGATAGAGGGCATACTGAAGCATAGAAGGTTTGGCAAAGAGACAACTGCAGCTTGGAGTTGTGCCCAAAGTGTTCACTGGGTACTGTGTCTGTGAACACTGATCTCAGAGCTGCTTTTTTTTACCAGCTTCTCCTGTACCCCTGCCCATTCTGACAGTTGAGCACGTGGGTGAAATATCAGGTGTTTGTGGTTAGTACAATAGCGGTGTGCCTTGGAGTGTTTTTGGTTACAAAAAGTGTGCCACCATAGAAAAAAAGTTTGGGAAACATAGACAATAGGATAAGGCTACATGACAGGCTTAGTGAAATGACTCAATTTAATCAGAAAGTAATTGAGAAATTTTCAGGCATAAAGGAAAGGAGGGCAAAATTTATATTCAATGAAATATAGGTATCCTGATCATAAACACAGAATAAGATTTAGGTTGGACTTGTTCAGTGGACCCAGTACAAGACAGGTTGGGGGGCGAGTTATGTTTTAAAATGTGGGGGGTTTGATTTTACAATGTGAATTTGTGCCCAGGTGAGGTAAGCCTGGTACACCTGCATAGGACTGGGCAGACTGGTACCAAGTGTAGAATAAAAATAGGGTTGCAGTGACTCTGTGGGTGGAGTAAATGATAAACTGGGATGCAAGACTTGAGAAAAATCAGAAGAAATGTGATTGTATGATGCAGATTTATGGAATACAGTAGAAATGGCCAGGGACTGGGCACTCAATTAGCAGAGGCAGAATAAGATTTGGATTGGATTTATGCTATGGATGTGCTATAGATAGATAGATAGATAGATAGATAGCTATAAGACAGTGCAGGTTATTGGAAGATTATGGAGGTGGGTATCAGACATTATGGTGTGGGTTTTGGCAGAATGGGGAACTAGGCAAGTTGGCAGAGGATTGGGGAATTTAGAGACAGGCGTGTTATAAAATTTGGGTGTCAGGCCCACCCATTCCTTTCCACATCTATTGGGCAAGTTATGGGAAGAATAAGGGGACTGTGGATGTCATGGACTGAACGTTTGCAGCACAATAGAAATGGGAAAGCTGGTATCAGATTGGGCAGCATTGTGGAAATGGTATTATACATTTTAGCTTGGATTTGTCCTACGGGTCTGGTACTGGACAGACCAAGATGTACATTGACACTATGATGACGACCACAAGAGCATGTGGAATGACCAGATAGACAGATTGATGTAAAAGGCACTATATAATATATAAGTGCATCTTTAGTTTGTCCTCCCAATAACTGTACCACCACTGATTTATATATGTACAGTATATTACTTTAATCAGTTCCCTTTTTTGTTTCTAGTGGTATAACTAGTGGTATTTTCTAGTGGTATAACTTTTATTTAATGCCACACGTGCAGCTTGATTAATCTGAATGCGTATTATTTTGAAGTGTATGCAAGAAAAGAAAAAGCATATGTAGAAAACAAGAATCATACAATATAAAACAAAAATTATGTAAACTTGTAACTCACATATTTTAGTACAAGGAGATAATCTTGACAGTTTAAAAAAATCTGTATACTATAAATATTGTCACAAGAATGGGCAGGAGACATAAAAAGGTTTGGGGCAGCCACCAGTGTATTATGCACTGGCTGCAAAAAGGTTAATTATTGAGGAGTTGTGTCTGGTTCAATGTCCAAAACAGAACTGATGACATGTGGCAAAGATGGCGGCTTTAAAAGTCTGGAACCAGAAGTGATGTCATCACAGGCACCTGACCCAGAAGTGAAATCATCTGGGCAGGAAGTGACGTCATCACAGGCGCCGGAAACCTGTAGAATTTCCTGTGAATGGTCTGCAGAGGATTGAAAGAAAAAGTTAGTGCACCTCTCCACCCTCTGATCAGACGTGGAATTGTCACTATTCAAGCCCTTTAGTTATATATAAAATATATATCATCTGATCATCTAATACCACATAAAGGTTGTGGCAGCAGCAGGACAAGCAGGCCAGCTCAGACTTCCCTGTCACCAGCTACACATTCCAGTTCATTCTGGGGAATTCTCAGATGTTCCTGAGTCATGGGGAGCCATCCAAGGGGCATCGTTATGATATGCTCAAACCACCTCAAATGGCTCCTTTCAGTGTGGAGAAGTAACTGTTCTTTGTAGCTTTTCTATATTGCTGAGCTTCTATATTTTGGAGGGTCTGGTCAGCAAAGGAAGCTCATTTCTCTGACTTGTACTTGCAATCTCATTCTTTCATTTATCACCTACACCTCATATATATAGGTGAGGACAGAGATGTAGATCAACCAGTACACTGAGAGTTCAGCTAAAGCTGCACCACCACGCCTTTCTTCCAGTCCACTTGTTGAACTTATGTTCCCTTCTTCTGTCACTTGTGAGCAAGATACTGAGGTACTTGAACGTCTCCACAACTATGACTGATCTTCATCCCTACCACTTAACATTTGGCATTTGGCAGCAACATCCTCGATTTATTCCAAAGGTCACAGTCAGATGAGGTAAAGAGTACAACATTATCTGTATAAAGCAAGAGTGCTACCCCTTGCCTCTGTGACTGGAATCCATCACATTCCTGTTATCCTCTCAATGAAAACCAGAAATGGGAGCAATGACAAGACAACACCTTGACAGAGTATGATGCCTACAGTGAATGAATTCAACCTAACAAGTATTCAAATACAGCTCTCACTTCATTTATATAGGAAACAAATAGCAAGGAAGTGTTCCTTCTACCACTTGACAGTTTCCACAGAAGAGATCAATAGCTCTCCACTCTTGCTTAACACAGTAAGGGCAAGTTTACTCCTTCCCCTTCTGATGCATGAAACAGCCAGAACAGGTTTGAGGCCATCTAATAGCCTATCCAAACTCCTCCTATTCTCAAGCTTTTGCTTCCTCAATTACTTCTGAAGAAGTCCTCTTAGCATGTTGGTACCCCTCAACAGAGTCAGTAGAACCTACAAAGTGCATTTCCCTGAAGGCCACCTTCTTTAGTCTGATAAATTCCCTCACACATGGTGTTCACCATTGTCTAATAGGGTTGCCCAACCAAAGCTTTTAGCAGATGCTTCAACAATTGAGGCCTTGAAAAAGGTCCATTTCTCAGTGTCCCCAACCTTACTCTGTACCATTTCGTACACAAATGTCTGAATTAATAAAACACAAACTTGACATTAAAATTGCTTTAATGTTATGGCAAGTTTTGACCATCTTTAAGTGCAGACTTTTTTGTGTTGGAATTTAGTGAGTCCATAAGTCACATTCCCATGTTCTTGAGCTAATTATATCAGAGGTAATTGACATATTCTCTCAATACAGCTGTCTTCCATGTTGGTATTAACACCTGATGCATATTTACAATGTCAATTGCTTTTAGTAGGTAGCCAGTCTATTTTGCCTATAAAAAGGGTGTGCTGTGTACAGCATAACTGGCAATGACAGCATTAGTTCCTTTGGAGGATATTGCCAATGACAAGTTAAAGCAGGTTTTCAAGGATCACTGTAATTTTTTGTTTCATTATGATGACTGGCAATTTAGAATTCCAAGAGTCATACTCTTGGAGTTGTTTTCTGAATTGGAGCCTACATTACAGAGATCAACACGCACAAATCACACAATTCCTGTTCTTTTAAAGGTTTTAACAGCCATAGTGTATTTGGTGACAAGGAATTTTCAGCATGGACTGGCTGATTGTTCAGGGATTTGGTATACTAAAGATGTTACCCAGATACATGCAATATTCTTACCATCACGCTGAGCAAGTTGAGATCAAAAGGCAATTTGCAGCGATTGATCATTTTCCTAATGTAATTGGCACAATTTACTGCACACATGTTTGCAAGAAGTCTCTGTAAAGGCACTAGACTGACTGTTCTCAGCATTCACCGCAATGTACTGGAGTGTAAAACAATCACAGCTCCTACCTCACAAACTGTCTATATTCCCCGGATTTCCCTGACCCCATCAGATTCAAATTTGCCTTTTAGTTTTACACACAGACAATTTCCTGTTAGATTGGCCTTTGCAATGACAATTAATAAGGCGCAGGGACAAACTTTCAAAAAGATATGCCTGTATCTGCCAAAACCAGTTTTCAGTCACGGACAATTGTATGTTGCTCTCTCCAGAGTTCCATCTTTCATTCACTTACAGCACACAGGCGCACACACGAGAGAGACACACACACACAGGCGCACGAAAGGGAGACACACACACAGGCACGCGACAGAAAGACACACACACAGGCATGCGAGAGAGACACACACATACACACACACAGGCACGTGCGCGCGTGAGAGAGAGAGAGAGACACACACACAGGCGCGAGAGAGAGAGAATCCCTGACCCCATCAGATTCAAATTTGCCTTTTACGTTTACACGCAGACAATTTCCTGTTAAATTGGCCTTTGCAATAACAATTAATAAGGCACAGGGACACACTTTCAAAACGATATACCTGTATCTGCCAAACCTAGTTTTCAGTCACGGACAATTGTATGTTGCTGTCTCCAGAGTTCCATCTTTTCATTCAATTATAGTCGTATCCTCAAACACACCCCATTTGGACAACTGTGTCTTTCAGGAAGTGTTCACCCATCAATACATAATTATGCGGCATATTCTACACCGCAGGTTGGCTAGTACAGTATATTATAGTAGTCTATGTGGAGTTTTTTGTTATGCCCTTGCATAGGTATTTTTTATCAGCTCAGTTCTCCTCTTGCATTACAAAAATGTGTGTGTTAGGCTGCTTGGTGGCTCTAAAATTGACCCACTTATGGGTGGCTGGTTGGGTGTATGTGTGGGAAAGCACTCAATAACGGGCTAATGCTGCCTTGTGGTTTGGTTTCTGCATTGTACTCAGTGCTGTCAGGACTGACACCAGCTTATTGTTTATCTGAAAATAAACTTCCGGTAAAAGTGTATGGAAGTTGCTGTAATTACATTATGTAATATATTACTGTGCATGGTATTTAGATTTTACACATAAACTATTTAATCTTATCTACAAATATTGTATTACGTAAAAAATAAAAATGTGTTCTTTTCACTTATTAAAGCAGATGATCCATGTACTGTTGAAGAAGCCATTCTGATTTTGAAAATAAAAAAATATATTTATTTTAAAAATTAGTTCACGCCATCACTGAATGTACTTAACCCAAATTTAGAACAATGGGAAGCTGGAGCCAATATGAAGGACCAGTCATAGCAGAGGCAGTGTTGCAGGGTATCCCATCTACCACAGCCACTGATGCCAAAAACTATCAGCACTCTCATCAGACCCCACCCCACTCTAGTCTGGAAATATAGCAGTTGCAAGTGAGGAGAACATACACTAAGTTGAAGTAAAAAGTTTTGAAAAGGTTTTAATCGCATAAGAAAATAATGTGAGTAATTTTTCTGAGGCTATAAAAATCATCTAGATGTTGTTTCTAGGGCTTATACACTCAATTAATTTAATTTTTAGTTATTTTCTTTATTTGAGCCATCATTTAGATGCTGGCTTTTATTTAGCATCTTTTTGGACACTGTTTTGTTTAAACTATTGGGACAACCTTTTTTGGTTTAATAGCCATGATGTGGGTCCTGCTGTAGCTTCCAGGGTCATGACATCAGGGGTAATTGGTGAAAGGTTAAAAGGTCATCTCAACAGCCATTCTGTATCCAAGACTGGATAAAACTTGACCTTTGGTTACTTGTCTTAGTATTTAGCTCTTGCTCCAAAATACATCTGCAATCTCCTTAATGCCCACTTGGCTTCAAAGGAATTGAATTCATCCAGAAAATTACTTCTAGTAGTTCCAAAATTTCAGCTGAAATCTAGGGGAGACACAGCTTGGCTTAAAACCCACTTCTTCTATTCCACCTTTCACTGTGTGTAAGGGTTTGGGGGATGGCATTAACTGATTGTCTTACTAATCTGTTCTTACACTATTGTTTGTATTGTGTTTATTGTATTGCCCGCCATCCTTTTGACAATGAAAAATTAAATAAAAGCTGATGACCTTTGATCAGAAAGTAACCCTTAAGTAGTTTAAAAGTAACAAATTTGAAAGGTGTCATAATTACAACTCACTTCCTTATGCTACTAATTAACAGCTATCTTACATGGACCAATTTGCAACAACATACAATAAAAGCCTGTGGAAACCTCAGATTTTTGCATCAATTTCCAGAAGGTTCTGTATGAAGCCCTGTTATTACTGGAGTAGTTTACATGTTTCAACTAGTTTCTGTTTTTGACTCTGAGCCTGGCTGATCTATAATACACTCTTAGTTCCTGTTTGAACCTCTGAATAAAGTATGGATCTTGATTTTGTAAAAATGCTTTGGATAGGTAAAACAATTGTTACAACAAGCTTAATAAAATGGAAGGAGCCCCAAAAAGGCCAAGGCCATCTGCATGTGAGTACTATGAACTTGTGGAGGACAACCACAAAATGTGTTTTGTAAAAATACATGACAATGTGAAGACACCTTCATTTAGGCTCTGGTGATAAAATATAGTACATCAAAATGATGCTGGAATCGTTCATTGTTCACATTCTGTAAATAATACATACACTCAAAATAATTTATGGTGCTTTGTCATATTAATGAATTTGAACGAACCACCATTAAAATTATTTTCTTATGCATAGTGTTATGTATGAACAATCGCACGCAGAAGCCAGCAATGTAATTTACACTATACTGTGTAACGAGTGTCTAACACATACATAGGGCAAATCTCTAAGAAATATTGTAAGCAGAAAAGCACTTAGTTACATAGTATTTCTGATACACCTGATTAACCAGTGGTGCTGTAACGCATGCCCATTGCTTTATGAAATATACAGGCTGAACCTGGGTAAAATAGCAACCATAGGTATGTAATCCTAAGGATCAGGATAATGCGTTGGCTTCATAACAATGTGTATTGATTACCTTCTAATACTAGATATCACTGTGATGTGAGGATATAAATTTTTAGAAGGATGAAGTTTTTTTTGTGCTTCATCCATTGTAGTTAATTTGATCTCACAGGGCTTCATTTGCCCATCACTAATCCCCACTACGCAAGTGCTTGCAGACTTTATACTTCTACCCACCATCAACCAATAGGTTAAGACCAGCATGTACTATTTTATCAAGAATATATTCCTAATCTACAAATACAACTAATGAAAGTTATCCAATAAGAAATATATCATGTCTTATTTAAGATAAACAACATAATATGTTTTTTCCCATCTAGTACAATGTGGGAAAATTCATTAGGGTCTACTCCCAATAACCATAAAATCTACACACACCCCTCTTCATCATTGTTGCAGCTGGAGCAAGTCTAAAATCTCTGATTAAACCCCAAAGCACCCATTGCTCTGGTTTGGCTCTCAGACCAAGTTAGAAGGTTCTGTCTAAGGCTACACCAGAAGCCTTTCCATTAACATGTGTATTTCCCATTTACACAAATTTCCAATTTACACAAAAAATAAAACCTTTATTAACTAAAACTGATTTTTTTTTTGTTTTTATATCCAAAGTTAAGATGAGTGCAAAGTAGTGATGGTGACGTGAAGCTTCATGAAGCACCAAACCATTCCAGTAAAGTGGTTTGAGAAAAGCTTCATTTCTTGATGTTTCATATAAATACTACGCCATCTGTTGGCAGCATGTGAAACAGGCAAACATACTATAAGCCCACTCAGAGATTTGCCATCTATCATTAGGCCTTTAAATCAAACATTGTTGAAATTATAAATACAGTAAATGAATATCGTTGTAAGTCTGGACTTTACTGTGCAACATATATTTATAATAACAGTATTATTGTAAACACAATCCCTTTATGAATAATGTTTCAAATGCATATGAGTATCAGTTCTATGTTCATTTTTTAAAAAAATGTTTACTTCAGGGTTATCATCTCTATGCTTACAATGATATGTGAAAATACATTAATTAAGCACAACTCAGTAGAAGTGTTTGTATAACCTATTGGTGAGGGAAGATTTTGTTCATTTTTGTTTAGAAACAACAATTTTTCAACTGTACTAAGGCTGAGAAGATTTCTTTTTTTATTATTTCCTCTGCCTTAAAGAATACCTTTTCTCTGGGCATAAAAGAAGCTTGGGTACACAAAAACATTATTGCCAGCCTTTTACTCTTATACTCTATGCCAAATCTTCGACATCTCTCCCAGTGGCCTTATATACACTGACATCCCATTCTGTAATTTGAGCCACAAGTCAAATCAGTCAAGTGTTGCAGATGGGCTGCAAGGCTTTAGACGTCAGTGATTGCGCTGAACATCCCAAACAATACAAGCACTTGTACAGGCTTTACTGAATATTTCCAAGATTACTTGAAGCACATTTTGAAGCCTCAATGTCTCAACATACTGTAACAAGTGCAAACTAAAAATTCTCAGATTAATTGTAGAGGGTCACATTCCTTATCACATGCAGCAGTCATTTACCAAATATTATACTGTAATAAAATGTAACATGTTTTTTCTTGTGTACATTGCTTTGATTAGGTTATTGATATCTTAGTGCTATTTTATTGATGAAATGTGGTTTTACAGTATATTGGTTAATCATACTAGTTGTGTCCATTGAGCGAAACAGATAAAGTTTAGAGTGCCATCAGAAGGAGGTCAAAAGTTTTTACAAAAGCATGAAAATATACCTTATTTGATTTTTGTCTTTTTTTGCTACTTTATTCTGTAATTACTACTAACTAGGCATGCATTTACTGTATATGTAACCTGCTCAGCCTTCTGAAATCCATTCCAATGCAGAGCAAATTCACATAAAAATCCTTTGAATCTTTTTTTCTGAAAGGTTAGAGTTTTTTCTTTTATCTACTGTTACACTTCTCAGCTTCTGTATTGTGGTAAGTTTGCACAATTTCAGTGCATTTCCTTGGTTTGCTCTGGGTACAAATGTAACTGTCCTCAGTATGGCACACTAGTGCCCAAGAAACCTATTGTTCCTTTCTATCCAGACCATACTTTGAACTGCATGTTAAACCTTCTGATCTTCTCAGTTATATCTTGCCTATCTTATGGAATAGGCAGAATTTCTATAAAGTACATCAGGCCTGGCTTACCATTAAGTGTTTCACCATTTACTTAAAATGCATCTTGTAGAATTGACAGTCTACCTTTAACTTTGAGCAGAGATGTCTTTTGTCTAAGGTAAATCGACATACATTCCTGTAGTCTCTGTCACACAACTCTAGGCATCTGCGAAGGACAAGTGGGTGAATACCAGCAGTTCACTAGTGCAAAGCAACCATGGTCCTCAACAGTACAGCTATCCTGATCTCTGTCTGTATCAGATAGTCTCCCAACCCTGGCTTAAGAGTAAATTTCTTTTTGTTTAACATTTTTCTTATTTTTAAATTATTATTTTGCATATTATGTTATAGATTATATTTTTGATCTTTTTACATTTTATATTTTGAGTATTGTTTTGTTTTATAATGATTTAGTAGTTATTTAGTATATTTGTATCAATGTATTTGACTGCCTACTGTGTCTTGTGCATCATCTGAAGCACCTTCCTCAGACTATATTAGCCTGGCAGAGAGTGTAAAGGTTCAGATTGGCATTACTGTTAACATCTTTGTGTAAGTATGTAATTTGCTGGTTTTTATTATTGTGGCTCTGTATTGTGACAAGGAATTGGGTTTTGGACTTGCATTGTTTGATCAGGATTGTCTTTTGGCCCACCTTTCTGTTCCTTTTTTTTTTGTTTGTTTTCGATAAATATTTGCTTTTTCCTAATAAATAATAATAAAAAAAAGTTGAATTATTTTTGAACCAGAGATTTGTAGTGTTTTCCACTACTTCCTTGTAATCTTTTCTTGTTGGTATCTAAGAATGACATTTAGTATAGAAGTTTATATGTCATTGTTTGCAGAAAAGCCCATTTTGTTGCAAGGTTTTAGTTTTATCCTAGGCCCTAGATTGGTGAAGCATGACGTAATTTTGCTGTCAGTTTCAGGGTCTTGAAGGCAAAAAAGCTTGAGGCTCTATCACAAAGGTGTATGCCTCATTTTGATACAAAATAACAATAAATGAAAGCTACAGTAGGTATGATCTGTAAGTATTACATACATGTCAAGGGCCTCAGTAATATATTGCGTTTTAAAATTTGTAAAAAATATGTTTCTGAAGTTTTGGATTTCCAGTTTGTACCACTTTGCTGCACAGTGTGCATCTGAGAGTCGATATGCATCATTTCCCTGATTATATATATATCATTTTTTTGTTAATTTCTGTAATGTTATTGATGTAAAATGCTAATTTGTAACAGATTGTTACAAATTTCATTCTGAACTTCATACTGAAAATTTAAAGAGGAAACAATATCAACAACAATTTATTTCTTGTATAGCTCAAAAATAACACAAGGAACACCTCAATGTCCTTTAATAGGCCCTGTTTATTGGCAGCACCCCCAGCCTTCACTACCTAAGAAGACAAGAAGAAACGTCTAAAATAAAATTTAAAAAAAACCTTGTAGAGAAAAACAAAATGGAAGAAATCTTGGGAAAGGCAATTCAGAAGGAAACTCCCAGGTAGGTTAGGCATGCAATGGGTGTCAAAAATGGGGGTAAATACAATACACAAAATAGAACACAAGAAATGCTCTTCACAAAGCTAGATGCCCTATCTTTCATTGCCACCTCAGAAATACAACACAACTCTCAAAGCAAAATGCAAGAATAGATTATACCACACATTAAATACAGAACTAACATATACACGTAAAGATACAAATATGTTCTAATACAGTACATCAAAACCAAACTAGAAATTAATTGACATAAATTAAAAACAACAATGTCTGTCCATAGTTAATTGTCAGAATCAGAGGAGCCAGCCACAGTAAGAGTCCTGGAGACCTTGGCCAAAAAGCTGCCTCCCTACTACTGCCCATTCTACAGCTGAGTCAGAATGATGCCATATAATCTAATGAAAAGGCCTTTCTACTTGTTGATTCCAGTGCTCCTTTATGTGAAATGACTTTTCCATAGCCAGGCAAACAACTTGGCAGTAGAGCAGTGGCACCACGTGCCACATTAGGATCCTGAGAAGAGAAACAGAATAGGCAACCGTTAGTAATAGTTTTTAATTATTGTATTATTTATATTTTAGTACTAATGACTAACAACAGAGATCCAGTATGCACAACTAATCAACAACTCTTCTCAGGATATGCTAAACTTAAGTAGCGAGTCTTCAGAAGGGATTTAAAAGCTGAGACTGAAGGGGCTCCACTTCCAGACCATTTCACAGCTTTGGGGCCCTGTAACTAAAAGGTCTACCTCCCACTGTTATTTTATTAATCATTGGAATCATAAGCAGGCCGACATCTTGAAATCTTAATGTGCACTCGGGTTTGTAAGTAATGAAAAATTCAGATAAGTAAGCAGAGACTCAAACATTTACTTGAAAACAAACTTTCTATTAAATTTGATAGTGAACAGCATCCTTTGCCACTTTTTGCAAGTACAGAGCTTTATGATAGTTGTTTCAATTTAATGCTTGTATACCCAAAGCTCCTTGCTGAGATTCGCAAAGTAGTGAAAACTGAACCAACAGTCTTGTGTTTGTAGTTCAATTGAAGCATCAACACATGGGTTGGCCTCATTCTTTAAATATGACTGTAAAATGCTTAACATACAGTTATACTTGTGTGTTTATAAAAGCATGTTGACATTCAATGTCAGGCAATTTTTTGTTTTGTTTTTGAAATTTTTTTCTGCTTGTCTTCATTTTATTGACAAGTTGCTACTCTATCACCTAAATATGCCGAACTGCCACTGTAAATGTTATTTTAATGACATATCATGAGCTGTTTTCTGCACAGCAGGGTTGATGGCATGGTGTTCTACCTTGAATAGATGCAGTTTTTTCTACAGTACAAAAGTATTTTTTTAAAGGAATTCTTTATTGTATGCATAGTTCTAAAAAGAAGTGCATTGTCCAATTTGACTTTTTAGTACCATCGAAAAACATTTAAGTCCGATCACTCTTTCATTTCACTTGCATACATTTAAGTTGTACTTCTTTCTGTGGCCTTCTTCAGTTTTGCACTGGTGTGTATAAATGAAATTCTGAAACTATTTCAGTTGCTATTATCTAATATATGTTAATCATACAATTTATATTTTTGCATTAAATTATCTGAAAAATTACCTAATATACATGAACTAGTTTGGGGTTTGGGTAAGACATGGTCTGTCCTAACTGCAACAGGTGTAGTTGAAATATAGTCCTCAGGAGAAATTATTTCAGGTTCCATGACCAAGTGCTTCAGATTCAGAATGAAAACTGAATTTTACATTAATGCATATAATGTAAATAAAATCATAAAACATTTTTATCTTGGAATGACTTGTCAGTTGGCTTCTTAAAATTGCTGGATATAAGCTAATTTACACTGCTCAAAAATTAAGAGAACACTTAAGTCACACATTGGGTCTTGATGATTGAAATATTCTAGAGAAAAATCTTTACTGAGTGACAATGGTAGCAATGCTTTTGTCATCAAGAAACTACCTACACACTCTGGCCACATGATGCAAGACTTTGTCCTGCAACAGGAGGAACCCAGGTCCCACCAAACCAACATAAGGTCTGACAATGGCATTGAGGATTTTCATCCTGGTATCAAACAGCAGTTGGGGTACCGTTACCTAGCATGTGGATGTCTGTTGTGACCCTCCAGACCATTACTGAACCACCACGAAACCGACTGTGCTAGATGATGTTGCAGGCTGAAAAACATTCATCATGGCATCTCCAGACCTTTTCACATTTGTCACATGTGCCCATTGCAAACCAGCTCTCATCTGTGAAGAGAACGATGCACCAATGGCAGAGCTGCCAATTATGGTATTCTCTGGAAAATGCCAGTCGAGCTTCATGATGATGGGCTGTGAGCACAGGTCCCACTAGAGGATGTCGTGCCCTCCTGCCACCCTCATGGAATCTGTTTCTGGCAGTTTGGTCAGAAACATGCACACCAGTAGCCAGCTGGAGGTCATTTTGTAGGGCTACTAACACAAAAGAGTGGTTATTGGTCCTGCTGCTGGGTTGATGCCATTCTGTCCAGCAATACTCATGTAATCACCCATTTCCCTGAGATTGTGCTGGTAGACACATCAAATTGTGTGACAGCACTTATGAATGTGCCATCCTAGAGGAGCTGGACTACCAGTGCAACCTGAATCAGCTGCTGGTATCGGCTCATGCTACCAGTAGTGACAAGGACACTAACAAAACACAACACTAGGGAAGAATACATCAGGAAGGATAAGGAGAAAGCAATTATCTGTGGCCACCACCTGCAAAATCATTCCCTTTTTGGGGGTGGTCTCTCCAGTGCACCCGTTGTCACTTTCATTTGCAACAAAACAAGTGAAGTTGATTCACAATCGCTTATGCACCTAACTGGACAGACTAATATCCTTGAAGCTTAATGGACTTGGTATTAGATTGTGGTAATTAAGTGTACCCTTATTTTTTTTTTTAAGTATTTTACATCAGTGAAAAAACATTAAAAGATGAATCAGTTTTGACAAAATGTTGATTAAACTGTTCATGTCAAGTTCTTTATCCTTTCTTGAGCACTTGGAGATTTTGTGCTTGGAAATAAAGATACAATCCAATAGTGATATTTTA
The DNA here is from genome assembly GCF_900747795.2 of Erpetoichthys calabaricus. Classification (NCBI taxonomy): domain Eukaryota; kingdom Metazoa; phylum Chordata; class Cladistia; order Polypteriformes; family Polypteridae; genus Erpetoichthys; species Erpetoichthys calabaricus. The sequence continues at coordinate 116,611,180 of NC_041402.2, forward strand.
AAAAGTGGATAGGAAAAAAGAAATTTGGATGGCAGAGGAAAACAAGGACATGGTATGGAAAGCAAAAAATTGTAGACCCATCAAGCACAAACAGGAACCAATTAGCAGATGCAGATGTGTTTTTAAAAAGGAAAATGTCACAATGTAGATAAAAAGATAGTACTTTATTTGTCCAAAGGGGGAATTTAGCCTTTACAGACCTTCAATAAATATAGAAGTACTACGACCTCCACCCAGCACCCTAAAGAATTACAAAAAAATAACAAAAGAAGCTTCTAAAAATGAAAAAAGAAAAGGACTCTGAAGCTTGAGATAAGTCAAGCTGTAAACTACTGCAATTGTAGAATCTCTGTAGAATGCAAGCGGACCATTTAAATATCACACATTCATAAACAGACTTAAGTGGTCATTGTGCGATGGCCAAGAGTTTGTCATTACTAGGCAGGAAAAGATTTATGGCTATGAGTTAGTATTGGCTCATAATTAGCCCTAAAGGATGGCACAATCATAATTATACATTTCTTGCTCAGAACACAGCATATGTAGGTCTTGGCAGGCCCTACAAAGCCAGGCTGTGTGCTTTACCTCAGCTTGACTAACAATGGCAGAGGAAAACAGGAAGTGAAAACATAAGGAACAATGAACACAAAAGGAGATGGCAAACATGTTAATATAGGTCATTCCAATTCACATTAGAAAAATGAATATTTCTTTAAAATATATCTCAGAAATGTAATATTTTATAATTTTGTGTGTTCATTTAAAGCTAAGTAAACTAAGCTCAAAATTAACTGCATCGTGTAAGTATCCACAATAACATTACTTGCATAGTGGCAAATTGAAGAAGAATAAATAAAGCTAGAAAGAAAAGAAATAAAGGAAATCTGTAACATATCAATGAAATTGCATTACTCAAGTCATGTTACAGTGTTCAAACTCACTACCTTTTGTTTACCTGTGTCCAAATAACTATCCATCCATCCATTTTCCAACCCGCTGAATCCGAACACAGGGTCACGGGGGTCTGCTGGAGCCAATCCCAGCCAACACAGGGCACAAGGCAGGAAACAATCCTGGGCAGGGTGCCAACCCACCGCAGGACACACACAAACACACCCACACACCAAGCACACACTAGGGCCAATTTAGAATCGCCAATCCACCTAACCTGCATGTCTTTGGAATGTGGGAGGAAACCGGAGCGCCCGGAGGAAACCCACGCAGACACAGGGAGAACATGCAAACTCCACGCAGGGAGGACCCGGGAATCGAACCCAGGTCCCCAGATCTCCCAACTGCGAGGCAGCAGCGCTACCCACTGCGCCACCGTGCCGCCTCCAAATAACTAACCACAAGCAAAGTGCCATAGAAAAAGAAGGTTGAAAATTTTAAAATATTTAGTTTTATTTAGGGGCCTGGAAGAGTACATTTTAAGCTATATAAATTTGTAAAACATTCCCCAAGTCTAAGCTGCTTCTTCTTATTATTATAGATTTATTGTGCCTTTGATAAGAAAATAAAAAAAGCTTAATTCTCAAAATCAGTAAGTAAGAATTATTCTGGCATGTATAATTTTTGTATTAGAGTTAATGGCAAGTACTACTGTATATTGACTCTTAATCACATTAACTGTCGATATTTACTGATAAAGTGACAAGTTTTTTTTAATAGAAGTGTTACTGCTATAATATAAAAACAGGGCACCTTCAGGGTGCATCTGCAAAAGGAAAAATTAGGTCAAAATTCACCTGTAAATACAGAATTTTTGAGTTTTTTAAGCAATTTCTTGAAGATAAAAAAATGATTTGTGACAATGTTTTTAATTTTAGAATGGAACTAGCATTACACATTCTCTTTCATCTTTGTATTTATTTATAGTTTTGAAGGTAAAGATCACAAATTTCATTGGTTGATTAGTTAAAGGTTACATTTCAAAAGCATTGGATTTCAGTCAATCACATCACTAGTTCCCCAGTTTCTATTCACTATTTATTTTTTTAATTTAAATTGTATTTGTTTTTGATTCAGCCTGAATAGTTTATATTATTTTCTTGTTCTTTTAAATGTAAATACTGTGTCATAGTACCATACATTTAAGCACAGGCAGAGGCTCTTTTTTGTGGGGGATTATTCTGTAGAGTTAGAAAAACTGAATGGACCCCATAGTGATGGTGAGGATTCTCCAGAGGGAAACACCATAGCTTGTGGAATAAAAGTGTGAAAATATTGAATTCCTGCAGTCTTAGTGTCTCAGAATCATACAATGTGAGTATGTATATGAATCTAAATAAATAAATAAATACTGTAAATAAATAAATAAAAGTGGTTCTATGTTGTATTAGATCAGTATTACCTAATATTAAGAGAAATAATCTGTGCTTGCTATATAAAATAAATGTCATGTTTCTATAGCTCATTAATTTAATACCAAAGAGACTCTCAAAAGTTTGATTAAAAAAATCTAACAATATTTCTTTCTTTCTTTCTTTCTTTCTTTCTTTCTTTCTTTCTTTCTTTCTTTCTTTCTTTCTTTCTTTCTTTCTTTCTTTCTTTCTTTCTTCTGTTGCTACCCTTCCTCTGGACTCTCACTTCCTACTGAACAGGTAAGATCTCAATGTAATTATGACCTATATTTGCAACTGGCAATGTAATCATTAAAGGTCATTGCACAGTGTATTGGTGCTAATGATGGTCCACTGTTTAACCTTTGGGAAAAGTGTTCTTTGACTGAAGATTATTCTTGCTGTGTTTCATACTGAATGCTAATTATCCTGAGTATTATGCTTCTCGAAATAGTTTCTGTTTAATTGTGATCATGTGTTTTCTGGCCATTATTTTGTTTATTAATAAAGAAAAAATATACAGTATGCACTTCCATCAAACAATATGTTGACCAGCTAAAGAGTAAATTTTGTCTCTTTGTACTAATTATATTGAATTTACATATGTACAGTTTTTGTATAAAATGAATAGACTACTTGGAGGCCCTTGGTAAAGATGTATTGCTGTCCAAAATTACAGCTAAAGAGTCATGTATAGGTGTGTTAAAGCTTGTTTCTTCAAATTTGCTTGTTAACCTTATCCAACAGACAATCATACCCTATGTAGAATTTCTTGTCTCCTTGTCCAATTCATGATGGCACACAACAAACTCCCTTGCAATGTTTGGTACTTTCCAGGTTCTAGGAGGTAGAATGCAATGGAAAATGTGAAATACAATATTCTGGGATTTATGCCAGTTTAATTTAACAAAACAGCTGGGTGTTCTGAAAAAAATGTCTCATATCTCCTAAGGGTGAAACAGGACATCAGTGTCTAAAGGCATACTACAATCTCTGGGTGATAGGCCATATGCTGCTTTAATTAGACTTCTTGTTTACTGAGCTTCATTTTGATGAGCATGGTGAAAACTGTCCTTGGAAATGAGGGCATACTGTTTTAAGCCACTTAGCTTCATTCAAACTCCCTGAGGTTCTGAAGTATAAGTTACAACCAAAGCATGCTAAGAGGAAGTTAATAATCATGGCAACATTGATACTTGCTATAGCAGAGGGATGAAGGCATGAAACAGTAAGTCATTAAAAGCATGTGAAAATATTTGTATTTATATATTGTATTTATTGTATAAAGTACTGTACAGAGAAGGCCATTGATTAAAACCTAGATGAAATATACATGTAGAGTAGCTTATATGCTAAATTTGAAAAATGGGGAAGTGTCTAGAAAGGTAAAGGGTAAAACAAAACAAAAAATATTAAACATAAATACTTATATTGCAATTACATTCAGTGTGGGAGTAATTTTGTGCCTTTTTATTTATAATAAGAGATGACAACATTGTTGATATTAATAGGTAGCCCATTGGACAAGGGCATCAAGGCAAAAGAGGGAGCAACAAGAATGTGGCAAAGTAAGGCTTTATAAGAAAGAGTGATACACATGCTGACAATAATAGTGCATGTTGACATGCCAACACACAGGAAGGGTACATACAGAAAGGGATTTTGTCAATGGAACCTTGTGAAATGAAAAGGAAATACATTATGAGTGACATTAACAAATTAACTCATTATTATCATTAACTCAGCAGACATTAGGGGAACCGAACCCATCTCACAAAAGAAGAGTAAGGCTAGAGACCTTAATGTCGAGAAACGACATGATTTGAACAAAGGGGGAAGAGTAGGAACATCACTTCTCTTTTAAACAGATGAGAATTCAGAGGTCTGGTTTAAAGAAATTATGCTTTCTAAAGGAACAGAAGAGATAAAGGATGCAAGGAAACTTGAAGATGATTGGGGGAGTTTTTCTCTGGTGCCCAAAAATATGGTATAATCAAAAAAGTTAACCTAGTTAACCTAACAGACTAGTGTTGTGATTCCCAGAAGGCAATAAATTTAATCCTTGTTCATCTTTCTTTTCGTCTTTGTGTACATCTTTTGTTTAAACTATTCTTGTTTAGTTATTTAGTAAATAAATTATTTATTTTGTGTTTTCCGGGTCCCTATACAACATTCCATATAGAAGAGCGACAAAGGGTACTTCATGTTGCAAAAAAAGTCTTTGATATGCGTGTGTAGACCAACAAATGTATAAAGCTTGTTTTAAAAAGACACCATACTTCAGAGGCTTATTGCAAATCAATGTAAATCCAGTTCAAGAAAAGATGTTCTGCTTTCTAAAGATGAATGGGATTGTATTTCACAAATAAACTAAACAGGCCTAAATGTATGTATTTTAACAGGTCAGGAAAGCAAAATATTACTTCCTTATAACATTCCTTTATAAACTGATAGTTAAAAGAAATTATAAAAATATAAGTTCAAATAAAAGAAACATTTTGCAGTGTACATAATTTCATTTTGAAGTATAATGTGGAAATGGGTAGCCTATATGAATCTAATTGCATTTTCAGTTCTGTAAGTCTTTTACAAATTTTAGGGCTGGTTGATATCTAACCATTCTTTTGCTTGTGTTCAGTTTTGCTTGTGTTTAGTAGGTTCATTATTAGTGATTTAATATCTATCTATCTATCTATCTATCTATCTATCTATCTATCTATCTATCTATCTATCTATCTGTCTGTCTGTCTGTCTGTCTGTCTGTCTGTCTGTCTGTCTGTCTGTCTGTCTGTCTGTCTGTCGATTTTCTGCCTTGTGACACATTCCATTTGTCAACCATTAAATCATGCACGTTAAGGCAACTTTTATTGAAATACTACCCATGTTCACATTGTCTAGGTCCAGGTCTGGAGGGATACCCAGGTTATTCATCTCTCTTTCTCAGACTAAGGAATGAGAGATGTGAAGGCAGTGGTGACTTTAGGACCTTTAAAGTAAAAATTTGGTATTTCCCAATTCGAGATATTTCTTCACAATCATTGTCTATATTAGTATGTCACATAAAATTATTTTAATTATTTCATTATTTTGCCTGCTTCTGCTAGGTTGATAAGCATATGTGTCCTTCGGTGGGAGAGAATATTGAGCACATATGTAGCATACAATCAAATGACAAGAACGGAACAGACGTTGTAACTTTTCATCTATCTTCCTGACTTGCTTATCCAATGCGGGGTCACAGGGCATCTGGAGCCTATCCAAGCATGCATCAGATACAACTTTATCAATACTAATCCAAATAAACTGCATGAGTTGGAACAACGGAGCACCAGTAAAGAACATATAAACCCCAAACAGGGAACCCAGGACGCAAACCCCATTCTCCTTCACTGTAAGACATGATGATGATGATTATAATAAAAACAATAATAATAATTGCTGCCCTCAATATATTCCATTCAATAATCTGTTATTGATAGTTATAGTAGTATAATGCATTTCAGTAGCTTTCCATACATTTTCTCAACCTACCTTATTCATGCCAGGGTCACAGTGCAGGTGGAGCCTATCTCAGCAAGTATCAGATGACAGACAGGAACAATCCTCTGATAGGGTGCCATTCTATCGCAGGGCAGACACATGCACTCGTCCCCTTTGGCTATTCACTTAAATTTAGTTGTGTTGAAGATTACCAAGTTTAGTACAAATGTTTTAACATAGGCAGAGTAGTAGTGCAGAGCTTTCATTCCTGCCCCATGGTGCCAAGTTCTACATAGAGACTGCATGTTCTCCCAGTGTATTTATTGATATTTACGTTATCCCAAGTTCTTTTAGAACTATATCCTCTGCAGGAGCAACTTATCATGCATTTAAAAAATTGATAAAGTGGTCTATTGCACCCTATGCCTTTTTCGTTTTATGAGTATTTTTTTATTGTTTTTATTGGAAAGACCAACATGCAGGTATTTTGGCTATTTCATAAATCTAAGGTTTTTTTTTAAATATAGTGCAATGTATTCAGAATCACTTTTATTCTCCAGTACTTAATGTACAGGAATTTACCTTGTTACAGTAGCTTTGAAGCTGTTTATAGCATAACATAACATACAAATAACAAATATTTTAAACAACATACTGTACATTATAAACAGTTGCCTAATAGTGCAGGTATAAAAGAGATGTACAATAATCAGTTCAGATTTATTGATTTGTGTACAAAGTACAATGATACACAAAATGTACATTTTAATAAGTTTTAAAGCTTTTCTTCACAGTGGGACCCCGGTACCCTTTAGTTTCTTTATAGGAAACAAAAGTGGGCTAGTTATTTTTTGTAAAATATGCTTCACATTAGATAACAATTTTATGTTGCAAACTAATATATATCTTGATTGTGAAAAATTAACTTGCTGTTCTAGATCACTGGTCCTAGCAACAGGTGTTGAGACATTTGACAGAGTTGGTTACCTGTTGTAGGTCATTGTCTCACAGACCTATATTTAACATTATTAACTCTGCTTAGCTTTTTAATGAAACCCCTAAACTGACATCCCACCCCTGCCCCTGTGACCAAAATAATGTAAAAATATAGACCAAATTAATATTAAAAGAATTTACCCTGTTTATTAAAGCACAAAAATAAAACACAAAAAAGGGATATTCTTGTAACATTCCAGCAGAAATTGCACAGATTCAGACCTTCCCCTCTATCTTCAGCATGATCTGTCTAATCTTTCAAATTTCATTCTGCTTACAAAAGAAATTTTTGCTCCCACTTCTTAATTAACTTTTGTTCCACTCTGGACTTTCCCTTCTGAAATGATGTAACACTTGTTTTGAAATTAACAGTTACTTTTCATAACACATAATTAAAATATACTTTTCATTGCATAAGTAATATTTCCTTATTTATACTTTTATTTTCACTTTAATTTGCCCTAAGCTTCATACTTAATATTTAAACATATTATTATGAGTAAATAGTCAATTAATTATTTTAGAATTTCACAGTTCAAAGTTCAGCTTCCTGTGCTGTACATGACAGAGGTTTTGAAAACCACCTTTAGTTTTAACGGATGCGCTTCAGCTTATTACTTAATTTTCAATATAACAGCAGCTTCATGAGTTGCCAATTTCAGTATTTTGTTATCTGAGTCTCCCCATTCCATTTCTGGTCCGATTCAGTCCTTAGACCGAGCTTTTGCTGGTGGGCCAGGGTGGTCTGTCTTCTTGACAACATGAGCCTTTCCCCCATATATCAAAATATTATATATTTTGGCACAGGTCATTAACACTTCAAATATATTTTGGGTAAGGACAATATGTTAATTTATATCGCTTATTACTGCAATGCAGTGTCCTCATTTCATGCCATGATGGATTGGCAGAGAGGAGGATATTGGACAATGTTACTCTCTCCTGCCTGTTGCAGTTCGCGATTAGTTGGTATTAGCTGCAAGTAACACACAAGAAGAGGACAGGTAAGGGGCAATGTATAGCAATTTATTTTCTTATCACCATGTACTCAGAACTCCCTTTTACCTAACATTAACCAGGTAATACATTGGGGAAGGACATAACAACAACCCGTTAGAGTCACAGTTTATGTGAATAAATAATATATACCTCCCTCCTTATTTTAAGTTTTCTCTCTCTTTATAATCAGAGAACTGACATCTGAACTTCTAAACAGCAAATGAAACAATTCAACAAATTAAACACTTGACTTAAGGAACCTTAGGAAAGAGGGTAGACTCTGTTCCCAGAAATAACCCTGGGGATTATTCTGCTGTTATGCAGAGGGTTAGTCGACAAACTAATAAGCTAGAGACAATTTGCTGGATGCCTTCTGTTTTCATAGACAATACCGGCAACCTGAAGATAACAACAAAGTCCATTTTTCTGTCTTGGGTGTTTGTATAGATCTTGTATTAGGTAATGCCATGTCAACTGCGGACACCCTAGGAGTCTTATTTGATCTTAGTGGTGTTCCACAGCTGTTAGTTCAGTATCTTGCCCCATGTCAATTACTAGATTTAGATCGGTCAGTTTATGTTGCCCTCCAGTAGCCCTAGAAGTGTGCAGTAGCTGATCAACAAGCCTTCTCCATAGCTTGAAGAAGACTTGCTGGCTTGATTCATTGTTTGAACAAATCTCTTAGTGAGACCATTTTAGTTTGTTGGTATGGTGCTGACTGATGTGCTGAATACCTTTGCCTTCCATGAATGCCTTGAATTATTCTGATAAACATTGAGAGCCTGTTGTTATTTATAAGCTACTGAGAAAGTCCAAAATGTGTTAAGACAGAATGTAGTTCTTCAGTGCACCTTGTGGATGTATAGTGGACCCTTGACTTACGAACTCAATTTGTTCACGAGGGCTGGTTGTAACTCAAGTTGGTCGAAAGTCAAGACTATTTTTCCCATAAGAAATAATGGAAATGCCCTTAATGTGTTCCGAACCGCCCACAGCAACACTTACTTAACTTTTTTTAATAGAAAAGGGTTGTATAATGTGCATAATTTACCAAAAACACCAATAATTTTTCTAATGTACTAACCAAAAAGTTATAAAAAGTGCCTAGCCTACCAGACACAACAATTTCATACTGTACTCACCATTTAAGTTGACATCTTTGGCTTGCAGGAAGGAAGGAGGAGGAGAATGAAATGGAAGGTGGTTATTGTTTGGAAGGAGTTTCCTTATACAAATCTTTTCTTTATAAAATTGTTGAGATGGTGGATTTCGACATGCTGTACATATTAGCGAGATCGGTTACACAAACGCCACTCTCATATTTCCACACAATTTCCTTCTTCATTTCGATTGTGATTGCTTTCTTTACCTTCGCTTCCTTCCTTAGCAATTATCGAAATAAATTATATAAATCACTGCACTGACCGAAATTACATCCACAAACACGTGTATCTGGGCTCCGACTGACGTTTACAAATGCTCTTGGCTGTTTGTTTACAATCGCACAAGCAGATACACGTGACTGCATTCGGGTCGTAATGCAAGATGTTGGTCGTAATTCAAAACAAAAATTTTGGTCGTAAAGCAAGTTGTTCGCATGTCAGGCCGGTCGTATATCAAGGGTCAACTATAGTTCTTTTCATAATGACAACCTCAGGCCATGTAGTGTGTGCACCTATTACAACCAAGAACATACGATCTTCCACAGACGTGGGAATAGCTACATCAGTTCTCTCCCTTGACTCTTCTGGCCACTCACATAGATGCAAGGGAGCATGTTCAAGAGCATTTCTCATTTGTTGACAATGGGTGGCATGCTGTGACCTTCTCCTCAACAGTTTACATCTAGACCTGGCCACTAGAAATAAATGGATATAATTTTTTCATGCACACTATGCATCTTGTGCTGCTTCCTTAATGGTGGAGGAATGACTACTCTATAGCCCCACAGTAAGCATTCTTCTTGAACTGTGAGCTCCTTCTACTGAGTCTGATAATGTTTTAATCCCCTTGTCAGTTTCCTTTTTCATTGATGAGTCAGCATATCCACCACTTTAGGCAGAACAGGATCAATATGTATTTAACATTTTGGCTAGCGCTGCAGTTACGGGAGCTGCAGGTACTTCTCTGAAGTAAAAAATCTTTCAGGGAAAGCTCAAAGCTTTCGACTTGTAAGGGAAATCTAAATAGTCTATCAGCATTTGGTGTTCAGACCTCCACTTTCATGTAATACTGATGCCCAGATAATTACAGCCCAATGCTGCATTCAACTAACAGCCAATGAAAGAATGTGGTGATCCAAAAATGAACATCAAGAGATAATGATCTATCAAGAGAGAGAATCACCTACCAAAGAAATTGGTGCAATTTCTTATCTCCATAAATGCCTGCACGTTCTATTTGCATCAGTCTTACTTAATGTTCTTGATTCAAAAGTAATTGGACGTTCTTTTCCAGATGGCATGATGTGTAAAATAACTTCACCTACACCATAGGCTGATGCGTCACCGTCAAATTGAATGGGCAGTAATGGGCTGAAGGGTGTAAAAGCTTCTGTTTGTACCAAGGCTGTTTTGGTATTTTTTGAAAACCTCTTCTTAGTTGATTTATTTTTAAAGTTCATGAAGTGATTTCATCATGCTAGCTAAATTACAAACAAACTTGACATTATATAATAGTAGTAGTGACTCTTCAATCGATCAACTGCCAATCAAAATTGGCCAAATTTCACCCTAAATGATTGGTAAATTAATCTTTATGGTAATAGTAAAAGTAAAAGTATTATGGTACGTGAGAAACTGCATATGAAATTTTGTTGCTGGAGCTTCCTGTAAATAGATAGCGGACAGTCAAAACTTTAGGAAAGAGTGAAGATGGAAACATTAGCTTTTACAATAACTGAAGTGCAGTAATAAACAAGGGAACAGAGAACCTGAGAAGTCATCCTATGCATAGAGAGGAACAGCAGATGTATATGTTGTCCATCTGTCCTTGGAGTGGAAGGAAATAGAAGTACATCTCAACAGAAATGAAAAGATGACTTATGGTTCTTTAGTTTTATCCATAGCTTGAAACATATTAGCTTAAAAGCCAAATGTATTGAATTTTCATATAAACTTGAAAAACATGTTAGTTTTCTATTTTCTTGATAAATCTGATGAACATTTTGTTAGAATTGTTGCTTGTAATAATTTTCTTTTGTAGCACATGTATTATGGAACAATATTTTGTGTCCATGTTTGATTTGTTTTAAAAAAGCATGTTTAACGAAGACTTTATTTTTAATGTAATAAAAGGATAAATGTCTGTGCATCTCTGTGTGTCCGTCCAGTTGCTATGTCTCTGTCATTCCAATAGATGGCACATCACAAACATTAACACAAACCCAATGGCATATAACAAAGATATATGCATTGCATGGTGCACTGCAAACGTCAGCGCTGAGGTCTATGTTGATTACTTAGATTTCAGCTAACACAGCACGTTTTTAATATTTTTTATTTGTAATTGAGCAGTAAGCTTATAGAATTTCATTTTGTTAATAAAAAATGAACAGGTGACACCTATGGTCTACAGTTTATTGTTAAAATATCACTTAACATTTAAGTATAGAGCATAAGGCTTCCACATGGCTGGTTACAGAGGAGCTTGGTATAAAAAAAAAGAAAGAAAGAAAAGGATGTCTGCCATAACCTGATTGGAGCATCAGTCAATCAACTAATACCCAGTTAATAGTCCTAAAAATTATCTTAGTTGATTCATATTCTGTGGTAAATGGGCCTCCATGATTGTCTTTATATTTGAGGGTGCCTTGTGAAATCCTATCTTGTTAATCGCATGACCCAAATATTCAACAGAAGTTTTAAAAAACTCATAAGTACAATATTTTCTTGAGCTCTTAATCCCAATTCCTTAATTCTCTCAAATGTATCTTCCAGGTTTTACAGGTGCTGGTGTACTCATTTCTTCTAGTTATAAAGTAGGTTTTCCAAGTGGCATTGTACTACTGTTCAGCCCACTCATAATCTGAACCATTGCTCACTGAAAAAGTGAAGCATTTAAGTTTGACATGCCCAAACATGAGTGGCCCAGCAGTGCCGGAGAGCTTACTTTAACAATGTATTGTGGTAGTTTCTTCCTCTGTAATTTCCTCTTTACCATTCACTACTATCCTTGCTGGATTGTAGTCTGGGGTATATGTTTTTAAAGTTAACTTGGCCACTTGTCAGGTGAGATGCTTCAAATTCTCAGTATAAACAACTTCTGACACCAGTGACAGTGCAGCTCCAGTATTCACCTGCATCCTCATGGCGGCACCATCCATCTGTGAAGTCACTCAATAGCAATTTTTACTGCCTGAAACTGTAAGGTCTCTTCAACATCAGACTGAGGGTTACTTTGCATATCCTCAGTATATTCCATCTTGTTGATGTTTCTTTTTGTTTCTCTGAAAGTCTTTTTTTTGCTACAGTGTATTTAGTTGACATTGTCTTTTTTGTTTGCAAACATGCTCATTGCGTCCCTTTTACAATAACTTCTGCAGTCTAATACCTTACACTAGTATTATTCTTTTCCTGAATGTCCAGTTTTACCACAACAATAATACTGATTGTCAGCAGGTCTTATTTTTAAAGCCAGTAGACAATCCAAAGAAGTTGGGTGGGGAAATCATGGAGGTTGGTTGCAGGATTGGCACTCCAGCCACTGTAAAAAAAATAATAATACTTCACACAGCTCTGAGACAACAGAAGGGACTCCTTTCTGCTTTCTACAAGAATAGCTCTGCTGCAGCCGCCCATAGGATGACTGCTCATGTTATGAAGGGGATGGGGGAAAGCCCTTGGAATCCCCATCCCTGGAAGAGTCAAAACCATCGGAGACTCAATGGGGTCAGGCCTGTCGGGGAACAGAACTGGTGTGGTGCTTAGGTGTCGCCCGCTGCACGGCAGCATTCGGGTCCCAGTTTGAGGCGGCCCATCTGGGTAGGTGCGTGGAACATCTTGACTCTCCGGCATGATGGTCATCTTCCTCTGCTGTTGGAGGAGCTCTGTAAACTCCACATTTCAGTGGCGGCACTCTCTGACGTGCGCAGACCTGGCCATGGCCAGATTTCTGTAGGTGGGTACACATTTTATTGGTCTCACTGCTCTGACAGCTGTCATACTTGGGGAGTAGCTGTTACTGTAGCAGATTGGCTTCTTCTGATGGTGTTCGATGTCACTCTTTTCAACAAGTGTATGATGACTCAGATTACGGCACTCTCCTGGTGCCTTGTCTGTTGCCTCAGTGTATGCTCCTAACGTGGTGAGTGATGTCTAGGTGAGGGAGACATTTTATTTGCAACTTTGTTCAATGGTCGATGGGTGCCCGTGAGGTGACACTCCTCTGGTCATGGGTGACTTCAATGCAACCACTGGCACTGACAGAGTTGGCAATGAGGATTGTGTCGGTCCTCATGGGTCTGGTGATCGTGGTGAAAGTGGCTCCATGTTCCTTGACTTTGCAAAAGGTCTGGGGCTGCGAATTGCTGGATCCTGGACCCAGCACCCTGAGCCGCATCATTGGACTTGGTACTCCAACACTGGTGGTGCAGTGAAGGAGATCCATCTCTTCCTTGTGGGCAGATGCTGGAGGTTCTTGAATTCTGATCACAGACTGCTACTCTGAAGATCCAGCTTAGGTCCAGTAGGTTACCACCTACTAGGAAAATAAGGCTGGACCTGGCCAGACTCCAAGATCGGGCAGTTTCTGAAGAGCGTGTGAGGAACTTATGGATTTGGGTGCAACTGCTGATCCTAATGTGACGTGGGAGACCTGTCCATGATAAGACCCTTGTGAGGGATGGCCAGCAAAATATTCCGGTCCACACCTCCAGGCCGCCAGATGGAGCCCTCCCAACAGCATGGAAGTTCCCCGAATTCCAGCAGGGCCTTATGGACATTGTAGTTTTTATAAACCACCCTGCTGGATACCATGGGGACCACCAGGAGCCGCTATAGGGAGGCTTGCAGAGTGCTACGTGCCCTATAACCTGGAAGTGCATCCTGATCACATGACCGGAAGGAACAATGTGCTTCCGGGTTGAAGAAAAGGACTTTTAATCTGACCCGGAAGTGATGAGGACTCATGGATTGCAGGGCTGGATCCACTTCCGGATCAGGGACTATAAAGGACTCTGGGACACCCCAGACGAGTGAGCTGAGCTGGGTGGAAGGGTGGCAACGTGTCTGGGAGAGGAGGATTGGTGATTGATTATTGATTATTGTTTTATATGAGTAGTGTAGAGTGGAAGGTGCTTTGTGCACGTTATTATTATAAAATAAATAATAATTGTACTTTTACCCGGTGTTTGGAGTGGTACCTGAGGGTTCAAGAGGTCGATAGGGGCCTCTACTGCTACACCCTGAAGGTTGCTGAGTGTTTTGTTAGTGTTACCAGTGTTCCCAGAAGGAGGTGTTTCATCTTGCAGGGTACTTAGGATATCGTCAAGAGGAGTTGCAGCACACAGCTTGATGGCAACTCCGGTCTGTACTGGGAACTGAGTAGGACAGCTGCAAGGGCTCTGAGGGCAGATAAGGAGATGTTTGTTAGAGGAATCTGTGAGCAAGTGACACACCATCCATGGTCTAGTGACCCATGTCCTGCTTACAGATGAATCAAATTATTATGCTCATCTGAATCTGTTTCTCGGAGAATCGCAGTCGGGGCAGCTGATGGAACGGTCCTTACGGATGACACTGCAGTTGTGACCCACTGGGCTGGCTACTTTGAGTTACTGTTTAAAGCTGATCCTCCAGCTAGGACGTTGGACGTTCACAGGTGGTGAACCAGCTGGGGGTAGGGAAGTCTGCAGGGATCTGTGGTATCCGGGGTGAACTTCTCCAGGCTGGTGGTAAGGCTGTCCTTCTGGCATTGCAAGCAATCTTTGCTTCCATTTGGGAGACTGGCAGAATCCCAGCTGACTTACCTATCTGGAAAGGGAAGGGTGATCACCTGGATAGTAACAACTACAGGGAGATAACACTGCTCTCGGTGCCAGGTAAGGTTCTTGCTAGGCTCGTCCTCAATAGGATCCGTGATCACTTGCTCACCTAAAAGCAACTGGAGCAGTCTGATTTTACGAGTAAGAAGTATACCATCGAACGCATCCTGGCACTGAGAGTTCTCATGGAGCGCAAATGCAAATATTGGCAGAGTTTCTTTGCAGCCTTAGTCGATTTTCGTATAGCATTCGACCCAGTTGATCGAGCTGCCCTATGGGACATCCTGAGACTTCACAAGATCCCCTGAAGGTTGCTGGATATCATGGCCAGCCTGTACACTGGTACTGAGAGTGCTGTGCAGAGTGGAGGCAGCACCTGTGCATTTTTCCCCAGTTCATTCTGGGGTTCGTCAGGGGTGTGTTCTTGCTCCTATGATGCTGTGATCTTCAAGGAGGCAATGGAGGTTCTGATCGGGGCTCTTGAGAAACAGACAGAGCAAGGAGTCTGAGTTTCTGGGCTTGCAAGTATCCTGAATAAAAACCAAGATCCAGGTCTTTAATGATCTCTTAGGCACAGCCATCAGAAGTGTGTCTGTTTGCAGAGAGAGTGTCAGCCTTGTCGAGAGTTGTACTTACCTCGGCAGTGACATTCATTTCTCTGGTGACTCTTCCTATGGGAGAGCATGGGGTGTCATGAGGTCGCTAGAAAAGGGTGTGTGATGCTCCTGATATCTATGCAAAAGGACGAAGGTCCAAGTTCTACTCCTGGTGCTTCCTGTCTTGTTACAGTATATGGTTGCAAGACATGAGCGCTATCCAGTGACCTGAGACAAAGACTGGACTCCTTTGGTACTTTGTCTCTTCGGAGAATCCTTCAGTATTGCTAATTTGACTTTGTGTCGAATGAGCATTTGCTCATGGAGTCCCGAATGAGGCACAATACCTGCATTGTGAGGGAGCGTGATTTCCCGAGGGTGTTCTGGCTTACAGGATCCTCATTGTTGAGGACCTGAGTGGCTGGACCCGGCCAAGGGGACACCCACGTAACACCTGTCCGCGATAGATAGTTGGTCATTTCTGGAGGGTGGGACATATCTGCCTGGTGGGTTGTCAACCAGGATCCCAAGCTGTTTTGGCGTGTGGTGGGTGCGGCAACGCACTGTACCAGTGCATGCTCCCAGACCTGACCTGACCTGTTAGGGTAGTCAATTTAGTTCAAAGGTAAAAATTTAATTTACATGGTTACATTTTATGGGTCTGCAAAGTTTAAAAAAATGATAATGATTCTATCAGCTTTATTGTAAGCCACCTTGCAAGCTTGACAGGTTAAATACTAAACTGCCGAATAACATTAATAATAATAATTCATTACATTTATACTTTTCTCAGTACTCAAAGCATTATCCACACTGCATTAGTATGTGTATTACCTGATTAGTTTGATGGAATTTGTTTTAACTCATGTCATTTACTTTTTAGAGAATAACAATATAAAATACAAAAAATAAGAAAAATAAAAAATAAAAAAACAGCTTGTACATGTTTTACAGAATGTCACTCATCAAATGTGTAATTCTCTGAGAGACACATTTAGCAATGATAATTCTATTGAAAGTATCTTTGAGCACTGGCTGTCATTTGCTGATGTCCTGGGCTGTAAAGAATTGAAGCCATTATGTAGATGCTATTAATGTTTATAAGGTCACTGTTTGATTAATTATTTTTACTTAATTTTGCAGATTTAGGGTAGATATCAGGAAAATGAATGCTAATACATACAATTAACTGTCATGTGGCTTCAAAATAGGCATGCACCATTATGATTCTCTGATGCTTGCATTGTGCTGAGGTGTTGTGAACTGTTATACCAAATCTAAAACTTTTAAATAAGGCACTTAAAGTGTGTGTGATTCTTAAGGCTCATACCTAACTTTTTTGCATTGTTATTTCTTAATGTTAAAAAAAAGACAAAAGTTATATGAAAATACTGCCCTGACTAAAGTGCTCTCTGAGGCAAAATGTCAACCCTGGTCAAGAGTAATGTCCTAATATGTAAACCACAGAATAGAAAGAAAGTGTACTCAATTTTGGACACAGATGTGGTCTGTGGCAAAAATCAACCTTGTTTTTTTATCAAGCATGGTTTTTCCCTCTAATTTAGATCATTCTTGAAATGAAATTGTGCAGACTTCCTCCAGGAGTAAGCTGGAGAAACTTACAACATTAGTGACCATCAATAAAGGGGGAAAAGACATACTAATGAATTTTGATTTATGAACACTGTTTAGTGCTGCTGCTGCCTTACAATACAAGGTTTGTTGGTTATTCACATTATCTTGAATAACTTTTCTTTGGAAGCTGTGATTTGTACTCGTATAAAAATACATTGAGGTTGTGTTAACTGGAAACTCAGAGTTGGTTGAGAATAAGAGTGTGGTTGTGTGCCTGAGTATACATTGTGGATTCAGACCATGTCATCAAGAAGTGACAGAGTTTAAAAACATATTAATAAAAAAAAGCAGCTAGAAAAAATGGATGGATTATCAATAGCAGTTAAATAACAAATTATGCTTAGTATTACAAAGAAACAAAACTTGTGATAAGTCAACATATTCAAACAACAATTGGTTTTGCTTTCTTACAAGTTTGATACATATTTTCAGTGTGAACTAAATATAGAGTATAGAGAAAATTGTCTTTAAAAAATGCTTGGCTGAAATTAATACTACCGCCAATAGTATTACCATGAAAATTGTTTTGAACTGCAGCCAGCACTTACAGTCTCTGCAAGGTACAGCTTTTCACATATATATATATATATATATATATATATATATATATATATATATATATATATATATATATATATATATATATATATATATATTTTTTTTTTTTAACGTGACATTTTTCATAAATACATTTCAGATTAAAAGCACTGAATACAAAGAGGTGTCTGTCTTGTCATCCATTATTCTTAGCTTTTGAGAGAAAAAGTGTGCAATCGAAGCATAAGTGCATTTGCATTATGGTAACAAAATAGAAAAAGCAATCTGTTTCTTTGCAAATTGTGAGGGGAAACATGAAAGCCTTGTTTAGATACATTTGGGCAATGTGATGGCTTTTCCTTTTACAGGAAAATCTGTTTGAGCCTTTTCAAATATTGTAGTCTTTACTAATACACATTTTATGCGGGAGATGACGTCCACTCCAAATCAAAGGATAGACTGGAAGACATCCAGATGTATTGTTTTTGTTCAAATCAACTACTGCATGTTTTCTGTGCATAAATTTTAATCAAAAGAGAACTTTGTGTACACCTGTTTAGTTTATACACAAAAAGCAATTAAAATTTCCACAAGCCCGCTTATATTGTGTTAGTGGAAGTAGCACAAAGACTTGAAAATCAGCCAGACACTCAGAAAAAGCATCCTGACAAGGAGAAGCTCTGCCATTGTCTTTCCTGAAGTAATTTGGTTGTCATGGCAAAAGGAAAAAAAACTCACAAAGAAGGCAATGAGATTCAAAAAAGAAAATTCTGATGACTTTGTGGATGAATAGATATCAGCACTGTGGTAAATGCCAGAGTTAGAGAAGGAGCAATGACATTTGCAGCCACAGCCTATTGTGATTTACAGATAGATGCTATGAAGTTATGATGTAAAGGCAATAAACTAACAAAACCACAATGGCTTTGAGATTACTTTATATGCAGAGCATGGGTATTGAACAGTCTTGCAGTACAATCCCTGTATCACATTTCCATGTGCTTCAAACTATATGATCTCTTTCTTTTTTTTTTTGTGCACAATGTTAAGTTTTCTTGAAAGCCTCAGGGACATAATTTCCCTTTTTTCATCCTTAAACAGCTACTTAAATGGTTGAATGGAATATGGCATAGATTTGCCACTAGTGTGCCCTGGAGGAGGACAACCTTTCTGAGATGGGAGATACAGATCTCATATATTTTGATTGGTCTATGTGTTTTTTTCTTTTTTTTTATATAATCTATAAATACTCTGTGTTACAGTACTTCTACCTTACTTGTTCTCAGATGTTAGCAGTGAATTAAAGTTTTTATTACAATCAGTTTCTTAATTGGTGGGTAATTTGTTCTTGTATTGCATAGTTCAATTAAGCAACTTCTTGGCCAGAATCTGAACTCTAGATAACAATTGTGATTATTCATGTAGGACTGTTATTCTCTTGCAGGAATTCCTAGAATTCTGACCTGAACCTTAGTTATGTCTCAAGAGATCTACCTGCCCCCATCAACTGAATCAATGAATGAGAGGAGACTAGACTATTTTAAAAGAAGTATGGTACAAAAGAGAAGAAAGGAGAAACAGCCTTAAAGGACAGGGCATTATACTGTAGTCTTTTAATAAAAGAAAAGATTCAAAAGCAGCCTTACTGTAACTCTTGCATGAGCAGTCTGAATGATAAACCACTTTGTTAAAAGACATATAGTTAATATAAAAGTTGTGCAAAGGATATCTCATCTTCTTTCATGCATACTAAAGCCTGCTTAAAAGCCATTAGCAAAAGCATCCATCATTTTCTAACCATGTGGTTTCCTGAAATTTGTTATAGGAAGCTGGATCCATATCTTAGCAGGAAAAGGTCCAAAGCAGAAACGTCTCTGAATGGAAAAACATTTGAAAATGAAATAGCATCAAAATACAGAATGTGAATTAAAGTAGGAATGAGAAATTAGGCTCCTTGTGAGAAGAATTAGATTCAGTACATGAATTACATGAATACTAGCCAGCGCTTTGGCAGATATACAGTGCTAGTTGCATCTAATGGTGACAAATCAACAGAATGTTAGTTTCATGTTAGTCAGATGTTTGTTGATTTATTGAAGTCATTGTTATAGTTAAATGATTCAGTTGTTACTTCATAGTTCTAAAGATAAAGATGACTGAAAATTGATTCTTACAAGTATCACAGCCAGAAAACAAGTTTCTTCAATATTCTAATATGAGAATGTCTGCATACAAGTGTGTTTTTGCTCTGATGCTACCAGAATTGTTGCTGACTCCTGTAAATAGTTAATAGATTTAGATATAGTGACGAAAGGGATGAACACTTTGTCTGGTTTGCACCAAGAAGATGACCAGTGCAGTACAACAGAAAGTGTAATGCTTCTGACAAGGCACCCTCTGCAAAAGTATCTTAGGTTTCTGATTAAGTGATCTCTGCAAAGAAAGATGCAGAGTCTTCTGGCATAGTCCCAGAGCTTCTGTCTTCCCATTTTTCTAGATCTGCTAGATTTTTTTACTTCTGTTAAGAGCTAGTAATTGTAGGCAATATACTGTTTCATAAATGTAAGGAACTCAGAATAAGATGCCTAATTCTAGTATGACTCATTTTGGTTTGGCCCATGAGGTGAACTCATCTTACCAGGCTTTGGTGAAGTCTCTACTGTAGCCTTGCTACGTAAGGAGAATGGATCCCTCTATTGTGAAGAGCCAAGATGCTAAGATCTCTGTCTAGCATGTACTAAACTTTTATAACTTATCTTTTCTTTGTTTTGAATTTGAGATTCAAGACTGCAAGAATGCAAAATGGAATTCAGTATGTTTGTAACCAAGATATTGTTTGGTTAACACTTGAAACAGGACAAAAAGAATTAGACCAGGAAATGGTGGAGCAAGTTACAGCTCAAATGAAAGGGGGTTTAAGATGCAGGCATTGATTGTATCATAATATTTATGGGTATTATAGTTTCCATATGTCTACTTAATTTTTAGCCTATGTGTCCTGTAAGCAAGCAGCAAAAATCAAAACCCCGAATAAACTCTAAAGCTAAAAGCAATTGATTATAGTTGTATTGCAATGCAAGGAGGATATATTATATATATATATATATATATATATATATATATATATATATATATATATATATATATATATATATATATATTGTGACAAGCCAGCAGGCGGAGTACAGCCACCCTAACCCAGACACACACAGGCAGGACACAGGTTCAACTCAACACCCGTATTTATTTACAGCAAAATGTGCACACATTACCAGCACTGCAACACATCTATATACAGTCCCTTCTTTCTGCCAATCCATCCGCCTCCACTCCACCTCAAGCTTTGTCTTCTTCCTCCCGACTCTGGCTCTTCAATGGAGTGAGGTGGCTCCTCTTATTTAGGTCCCGGGAGTGTTCCAGGTGGCTCATCAGTATTACCTGGAATCACTCCCAGGTGTGCTAGAGGTCCTCTATAGGGCTCTGCAGCTCTCCCTGGCAGGCCCCACGGAACCCAACAGGGCTTCATCAAACTTCAGCTCCCAACATGCCCTGCGGGAATCCATGGTGCCACAGCCACCCAGGAGGGCTGCCCTCTAGTTTCCCAGGGGAGGTTTTGCCTCACCAATGCCCTCTCCCCTGGTCCTTCCACTCTGTTGGCGTCCCAGCCAGGTAGTGACCGTGGCTGCCCATCACAATATATATATATATATATATATATATATATATATATATATATATATTTATTTATTTATATATATATATAGTGGTACCCGGATGGGGGTGGTACCCAGCTGGGACGCCCGAGAAGACCAGAAGAGGGCTTGTGCCTCCTCCAGACCTCGAGGGGGTGACCGCCCTGGGGGCCATGGGTACAGAGCTGGGAAGCTCGACCCTGTAGGGGCCCGTGGTCACCTCCAGGGGGCACCCCAATACCAGTAGGACCCTGGACCTCAGCACTTCCGCCACACCCGGAAGTGCTGGGGGGGAAGAAAAGAGGGGACACCCAGAGTGCTTCCGGGGATACAGCTGGCACTTCCGCCACACTGGGGCGTATTGGTGGGAGATTGCCGGGGACACACGTGGAGCATATCTGGGTGCTTATTTAAAGGGGCTGCCTCCCTTCACAGGATGATTTGAGTTGGATGGAAGAAGGATGAGGTCTCTGGAAGAGAGAAGGAGGCGGTCTGAAGAGAGAGAGAGAGAGAGAGAAGGCATTGTTTATTGGCCTAGACTGTGGGGTACTGGGGCTTGTGTGAGTAAATTGTAATATGGAAACCCTAAATAAATGTGTGTGGGGCAATTTAAATGTGTCTGCCTGTCTGTGTCCGGGTCATATTCCTCAATATATATAGTCACAAGAATGGACCAGAGGCATAAAAAGGGTTGGGGCCGCCACCCATATATTGTTTCCTGGATGCAAAAATAGGAATAATTGTAAAGATGTGTACAGATCGGAGTCCAGAACAGAACTGATTTAGTGGCCAAAAGATGGCGGCTCTTAAGGCCAGCAGAGAAAATGACGTCATCAATGGGGCCGGAAACTGGAAGTAGCATCATGAGACCCGGAACCAGAAGTGACATCATCAGTGGGCCCGGAACTGGAAGTGACGTCATTAGGCCCAGCATTTCCCATAACTGGACTGCAGAGAAGTGATATATATATGAATCTGCATTCAAATACCTGAAGGATAGCAACAATAGCTATGCTTTCTGGCTTTATGTAATGCTTTCCATTACATTTACGGTACTCATACATATGCACTACCAGAGGACAGTACTTGGTACCATTTCCATGTTGTTTACTGTATATATTTTGTATCTACCTTCTACTTTAGGAGATCATTTGGAATAAGGGCAGAGTACAATGATATTTAGGAAGGAATGTGTCGAATGACACCAGGGGTCAGGTATACATTTTTCTTTCAGTTTAGGGTTGGAGGGTGAAGGTCTGTATGCAGTTTCTATCTTGCAATTCACCTGAAATTAAAGTATTATACTAAATGTGCAAGAAAGTATGCTATATGTGATTCTTTAGGCTTGCGTTTGAATAATAACCAAATAAGCAACTTCTCATTTGAGTAACTGTTTATGAGGTAGTATTTGATCTATATTTTATATAGTGTAAAATCTCCCCTGTAGGATCTAAATCTTTATAAAAGCATGATCGGATGTTTTTAAATAATCCAAAATGCTTGAACCACCACATAAAATGCAATAAATGATTGGTTTGAATAAGGGGTACAAAACTATGTAGGAATTTTCATTACAACCCTTCCCCTTTTCCATTTTGAACATATTTATATTTACTTTCAATCACTTTTTCTCAGAAGCACCTCCATTATCTCCATCATTTAATTTGCTTATTTACTGTACCAGTCAACCATAAGGTGAACAATCATACTCATTTTCCTATGTCTGCAGAAAACTTTCATTTTTCAAGTGTTAATTATAATGATGCTTATGTATATTCGAGTTGTATGTCTTATGATTTTTTAAATTAATTCATTTATTAGATCTTAACAATAATAGTAGCATAAAATATACTATATATACTAAATATATAAAAATAATAGAAGTATAAAAATTGAAAAAGAACATGAATTTAATTGTTATTTATAGCTGTGGTTTTGGGCAATTAATGGCCTTATGTATGAGCATTTCCACTTCTTGGAAAAGTGATGTTGAATAAACAACAGAACAGTAGCGAAAGATAAAAGCATTATCTTTTGGATAGAAAATGGAAATAAAAGCATCAACAGCTAAGACAAGTAAAATTCAAAAAAGCAAATATAACACCAAATACACAGAATTAATAAAAAAGAGAATCTTAATCTTGAATATAATGAGAAATTATAAATACAGTTCAAGTGTGCAATAAGCTTTGTGTAATAAGTGTGTGTAAAAAGAAACTAGGACTTTTAGTTCTCCTAATTTCTGTTCCAGAGCCATGTTTGAAATCAGAAAAGACAGGCTGTACAATCAGAATTCAACCTCTTGACAACAAAAAAAACAACTTATTTTTAAATTGCAACATCATTACTATTAACATGGAGACAAGGCTAGTAAGATCTCAGCCCAACAAATCCACAAGCATG
Organism: Erpetoichthys calabaricus; assembly: GCF_900747795.2. Lineage (NCBI taxonomy): Eukaryota > Metazoa > Chordata > Cladistia > Polypteriformes > Polypteridae > Erpetoichthys > Erpetoichthys calabaricus. The sequence goes on from NC_041402.2 coordinate 116,634,842, forward strand.
AAGTTCTCAATGCAATATCAGTAATTACCAACACAGACAGACATAAAATCATTGACCATAAAAATATAATGTACACATTTAGAGAGTACTATAAGTCCTTATATTTTACTCAGTTTAAAGAAGACAAGATGCAATCAACTGAGTTTTTTGATACATTAAAGGATACCACAGCTAGATGCTCTCAGTGCAAAGGAAATGGATAAATCTTTGATACTCTCAGAATTACTAGACTTTATAAACTCATTTCAGAGTGGGAAAGAAGCAGCCCCTGATGGCTACCCTGCTGAATTTTAAATTAAGTTAGCTCCCCTATTATTAGCAACATTTATAGAAGACAGAGACAGAGAATTAATTATCTTTGGATTCAGAAAATGCATTTGATATGTTTGAATGGCACTACCTTTTCAACACATTTTACAAGTTTGGGTTTGGCCCAAACATATGTGCATTGATCAAACTACTGTATACCAGTCCAGAAGCTTCAGTTTGTATTAACATTATTTCAGACTAGAATGTGGTACTAGACAAGGATGCCCCCTATCATTGGGATTAATAAAGTATCTATCTATCTATCTATCTATCTATCTATCTATCTATCTATCTATCTATCTATCTATCTATCTATCTATCTATCTATCTATCTATCTATCTATCTATCTATCTATCTATCTATCTATCTATCTATCTATCACCACTGCTCTTTGCAGCTGGCATTGTGCCATTAGATGTTCACTTTTGAAACACATCTGAGAAGGACTTGAACAATACATTTTACTATATGCAGATGATATGGAACTATATATATCAGACCCACAAAATTCCGTGCCAGCAGTCCTGACAGCACTAGCAGAATTTCAAAAGATATCTGGACTCAAAATTAATTTGAATAAAAGTACACAATATTAGAATGGACACCTTCCCATTTATCATCGCATATCAGTTTAAATACCTAGGGGTTAACATCACAACTAAATATAATTTTTATAAATATAAACATTTTCAACAAAATTTTGCTGTCTGCATGGAAAAGCTTAAATAAGACATGCATAGATGGTCTACCTCCATCTCACTTTGGCAGGGAGAATCAACACTGTCAAGATGAATATCCTTCCCAAGCTTCTTTTTCTATTTCAAAGTATCCCCATATACATTAACAAATAATTTTTTAAGAAATTAGATTCAATCATAACCTCATTTATTTGAAATTTGAAACATCCACACATCCAAAGTGTGACCCTACAACGACCTAAAGTAGAAAGTGGCATGGCACTATCTAACTATCAGTTTTATTACTGGCCAGCAAATATACAAGCTATAAAACATGGACATTGACACAAAGTGATGAACACACACAAACTTGGTCTGCAATAGAAATAAAATTCTGGAGTACTTCTTTATATTCCTTGCTTTGTACCCTAGTAAATACAAGTGATCATCAATATACTAACAACTCAATTGTCCTTCATTCACTCAGAATGAAGAACCAATGTACCTAGTGTTGCACCTCTACATGATAACCACCTTTTTCTACCTTCTCAAACTTACACGGTTTTTAATGTTTAGAAAACTAATGGGATCAAATCATTTAGAGAAATGTATATAGATAATGTCTTTGCATCCTATAAACAATTTCACTTCAAATTTAATTTCCCATCAACATAATTTTTGCTACTTTCAAATTAGAAACTTTGCTAAACAGAATCTGCCTAATTTTCCTCACCTCCCACTAATTTCTATTACAGAATAAATATTCATCAGTCTTAAAGACTCAAACAGGATTTCTATAATATATAAAAATATATTAAAGTCCCTTCCTTTCAAAGATCTGAGAATACAGTGGAAAAAGGCTCTTTTACTTAACATTTCAGAAAAGGTAGCCATGCATAGAATTCACTCTAGCTTCATATGCAAAAAGCATATAATTATTCAACTGAAAATCTTTTATCGAACACATGTATCTCATTTAAAATTATCCAAAATGTTTCCAGGTCATGATCCAACCTGCAAACTTTGCAATCAAGCTCCAGCCTCACTGGACCACATCTTTTGGGCATGCAGCAAAATAACATCATTCTAGACCAAAATCTTTAAGTACCTATCAGACAGCCTTGATATCACAATCACTCCTAATCCATCAACAGCTGAGTTTGGTGAACTCCCAGATGGGCTTAAAGTGGAGGAGGACAAACAAACTGTAATTGCCTTTACCTCACTACTAGCATGCAGACTTATCTTGCTCAAATGGAACAATCCTAGCCTTCAGGTTTTAGGTTTCAGGTTTCAGATTTCCTAGCCTCCCAGGTCAGTGGGTAACTGATGTTCTATACTATTTGAAATTGGAAAAAATCAAATTCTCACTTAGAGGACTTGTTCAAAAGTTTTTAAAAACCTGGCAGGATCTAATCAATAACATTTTCGAATAAGCATTTATATTGGGGGAAAACTATTCTCTTCTTTCTTTTCTACTTTAAAAGTTTTACTCTGGCTGTTGGTCTTCACATATATATTTATGTGTGTGTATATGTGAATATATATGTGTGTGTGTGTGTGTGTGTATATGTGTATATATATCCATCCATCCATTTTCCAACCCGCTGAATCCGAACACAGGGTCACGGGGGTCTGCTGGAGCCAATCCCAGCCAACACAGGGCACAAGGCAGGAACCAATCCCGGGCAGGGTGCCAACCCACCGCAGGAGACACACAAACACACCCACACACCAAGCACACACTAGGGCCAATTTAGAATCGCCAATCCACCTAACCTGCACGTCTTTGGACTGTGGGAGGAAACCGGAGCGCCCGGAGGAAACCCACGCAGACACGGGGAGAACATGCAAACTCCACGCAGGGAGGACCCGGGAAGCGAACCCAGGTCCCCAAGTCTCCCAACTGCAAGGCAGCAGTGCTACCCACTGCGCCACCGTGCCGCCCTGTGTATATATATATATCTCTCTATTATAAAAAAAAATCTTGGGACAAAACGAGACTTTTTTTTCCAGCAATGAGATGTGATCTTTTGAAGAGAGACAGAGAGACACTTTCACGTCCCGCGAGACGATCAAGTAACATCATACTTACAACCTTTGGAAGCAAGTCCCATGAGATGGTGACTGTGAAAGTCACGCCCTACTTACAACCATTTTCAAACAAGACCACGGTCATCTAACCTCACAGTTGTTGGAATGCTTTTGGCAGACACACTTCCTGTGCTCTCAGCTCTTAAAAATCTTATACATTCCAGATGACACATCAACAACTAAGTGATCAAGAAAGAGCAGCACGTCGAAAAGAGACCCAAAAGCATTGGAGAGAAAATAATGGATATACTTTGTGCCAAGACATTTAACCACGCCTAGGGCCGGACAAGACAAAGTGGAGCGTCGTAAAGAATTCAAAAGTGTTGGTGCGATACACATGCAGAGCAAGTTAGAGATAATGGAAGCAGGAAAATTCAAAAGTCTTAAAAAAATTATAGTAAAGATCGCATTAGCGCAAACAAATGGAAAATATTACTTGGTGAAATAACTGAACAGCGATAAAAGATCAAATAGTGTTTGAGGATGTCTGGGGGAGAAGAGAGAAAAGGCAGTGAGACAAAAGGACAGCTGCTGTACAGTCTTTTAAATGTTTGAAGCGCCACACAAAATACAGATCAAGCGGGAAAGCAGCAGCAGCAAGACAGCAGCAGATTGAGCAAAAAACTGCATTTGTTTCCCATTGTATCACCATTTAAGAGGGGTTTAGGAGGAGCGACTGGGGGGCGGAATGGGGGGGATGGCAAGCAAAGCCCTCCAGTATATACATATATATATATATATATATATATATATATATATATATATATATATATATATATATATAGTGAGCCAAAATGAAGTTCCACATTTCTCAAGGTCTTTGCACAAGGTAGAGGCAACCGAGTGGGTTGGGGTGGGGGTCCTTTGATAGGCGATCTCTTGTAGTTTTCAGTCAGCAACATGCTTTGGTCCAGTGCGCACCGTGCTTTTGCTGTTGAAGCGTTCTTACAAAAACAACAAATCCATCATCACTACACAATGCTTCTTCTGAACGCACTTAAGCATTCTACTAATGGTGACACCCCAAATCGGAAAACAATAGACAGATAGGTACAACATTGAACAGAAAATCTCCTCAGAATGTACAACGCCTGAAAACATCCAAGCTGTAAGGGCATCAATTTTGCAGTCTCCTAGACTTTCAGCTTGTAAACATGCTTCTGCATCAGGCATTTCCAACACGTCTTTGAGGAGGATTTTGCATGAGGACCTTAATTTCCATCCATACAAAATGATGGTAGTGCAGGAACTCACTGAGAGAGACTGGGAGAGCCGTAGAGAGTTGTGAGCGAACATTCTGTAAACTGTTCATTAAGATGCCATCGTCATGTGCAGCGATGAAGCACATTTCCATTTGAATGGCTGAGTAAAGAAACAAAACCTTCGCAATTGGGCTAAAACCAACTCTCATTAACTTTATCAGACACCCCTGCACAGTGAACGTGATACAATTTGGTCTGCCATTGCAGAATTTGGCATTGGAGGCCCCTACTTTTCTGAGGAGGGGAGAGCAATGATCACTGTCACTTCAGAACATTACATTCAAATGATAGAGAACATTATGAGGCCCCAATGGATGTTGTATATGCCTGGTTTCAACAGGATGGAGCTCCATGCAAGTTTTGTGGGAGATGTTTCTGGGTAAGGTGACTTCCCTGCGTGGCGATGTCGGGTTGACCTTCCCATTCACCTGATCTCGCTCCATGCAATTTCTTCTTGTGGGGCTATCTAAAGTCGAAGGTACTGTATATACATAACAACCTCAAAACCATGAAGCCCTCAAGGACGCTATTCCCTTTTAAATGGCCAAATGAGTCATGCACATTCAGAAATCTTATCGAAGAGTGTATCGCTAATGATGGCCACCACCTTGAAGACATCATTTTTAAAACACAATGAAAAAAATCTATTTTATATACACTTTCTTGTGTTGTAATGAAATGTATTTTACCTTGTAGCATTTTTGTAGAATAAATGTTTGAAATGTGGTACTTATTGTGTATATTGTCACAAGAATAACACGAAGACGTCAAAAAGGTTTGGGGCAGCCACCTGTATATTGTGCCCTGGCTGCAAAAAGGTTGTTTTTTTGATGAGTTGTATTCAGGTTTAAGTCCAGAAAAGAACTGATTTGAGAGTGAGAATATGCTGGCTTTAAAGGCCAGGACAGGAAGTGATGTTACCTGGACGGGAAGTGACGTCATCAATGATGCCAGAACCTAGTGGGATTTCCCACAGATGGTCTGCAGAGGATTGAGAGAAAAAGTCAGTGCAGCTCGCCACCGCCTGGCCTGGCATGGTACTACTATTATTCAGGCCCTTTAGCTACCTTCCAATCGGACGTGTGTGACTATATATATGTGTGTGTGTGTATATATGTATATTGGCCTCCACCAGCAACTCATTAAACAAACTGGTGGCAGTAGTGATGCTCAATGAAATATACATTAAGAAAAAAATTTATTAAAAAAAAAGCTTTACCCTATACAGTAACCGTAAACTGATTTTGGTTACACTGTTTATTAATAAATATCTGTAGTATGGTACATAAAAGACATTTTAAACGGCTTTTGTTAGTCATACACTATTTCAACAATCATATAATTTGCCTAATGACCCTCTATAAAGGTAATCACTATATGGAGACCTGACATTATGATGCTGCCTGCCTCAAATGTAAAATAATGTTTTACTAAGTGGAGAAATTACTTTGCTTTATGAAAGTATATTTTGTTGTCCATGAGTATGATAGAAATACTCATAATACTCCAATTCGCTGTAGTTGTAAATTATTCCCAAAGCAGCTTCTCTGTACACTTTGTTTCATTTCTACACCAGATCATTTATTACCTTCCATTCAGTAACTAAGAAAATTTTACCATGTAGAGTTCCATCATACACACAATAACAGATAATTCTTACATTTTGTGTAAAATCAATGTAGTAAAATGAAGAAACAGAACAGATTAAAACTGGTGGAAAATAAAATGTTTTAATCAATCAATCATCAGTTTTTATTTTATTAATTTCTATGTATCTCAAATAGCTTTACAGAGCAAGTGATATTATAATAAATAATAAATTCATTCATTCATTGATTTTCCACTGCTTATCCAAAGCTGGGTCATGGGGGCAACAAGTCTTAGCAGTGAGGCCCAAACGTCCTTTTCCCAGCCACACTTGCCAACTCATACTGTGGGGTCCCAAGGCATTCCAAGGCCATCTGGGACATATAATCCCCCCAGCCAGCATGCTCTGGGTCTTCTCCAGGGTCTTCTCCCAGCTGTTTGTGCACATATCAGATGCCTGAACCACCTCATTTGGCTCCTCTCAATGCAGAGGGTCAGAGGCTCTACTCCAGGGGTGCCCACACTTTTTCAGCTTGCGAGCTACTTTTAAAATGACCAGGTCGAAATGATCTTCTTCCATTAAAAATTATATATATATATATATATATATATATATATATATATACAGTAATCCCTCCTCCATCGCGGGGGTTGCGTTCCAGAGCCACCCGCGAAATAAGAAAATCCGCAAAGTAGAAACCATATGTTTATATGGTTATTTTTATATTGTCATGCTTGGGTCACAGATTTGCGCAGAAACACAGGAGGTTGTAGAGAGACAGGAACTTTATTCAAACACTGCAAACAAACATTTGTCTCTTTTTCAAAAGTTTAAACTGTGCTCCATGACAAGACAGAGATGACAGTTCTGTCTCACAATTAAAAGAATACAAACATATCTTCCTCTTCAAAGGAAACAGAGAGGAAAGCAAACAAATCAATAGGGCTGTTTGGCTTTTAAGTATGCGAAGCACCGCCGGTACAAAGCTGTTGAAGGCGGCAGCTCACACCCCCTCCATCAGGAGCAGGGAGGGAGAGAGAGAGAGAGAGAGAGAGACAGAGAAAAACAAAGTCAAAAATCAATACGTGCCCTTTGAGCTTTTAAGTTTGCGAAGCACCATGCAGCATGTCGCTTCACGAAGCAGCTGCACACAGAAGGTAGCAACGTGAAGATAATCTTTCAGCATTTTTAGACGAGCGTCCGTATCGTCTAGGTGTGCGAACAGCCCCCCTGCTCACACCCCCTACGTCAGGATCAGAGAAAGTCAGCGCAAGAGAGAGAAAGAGAAAGTAAGTTGGGTAGCTTCTCAGCCATCTGCCAATAGCGTCCCTTGTATGAAATCAACTGGGCAAACCAACTGAGGAAGCATGTACCAGAAATTAAAAGACCCATTGTCCACAGAAATCCGTGAACCAGCAAAAAATCCGCGATATATATTTAAATATGCTTACATATAAAATCCGCGATAGAGTGAAGCCGCGAAAGGCGAAACGCAATATAGCGAGGGATCACTGTATATATATATATATATATATATATATATATATATATACTGAGTATACTTTATACATAAAATATATGTTGTTGTACCTTGCATAACTGAATAACCTTTATGGCACAATAACAATTCAATACATTTATGGTCACTACAGTATTTGGATTTAATAATGTTCATGTGGGAAAAGGGTGACTTGCATAAATAAGTACAGCCGAATAATGCAGTCAAGGAGGCAGCACATTTCCTCATGTCTGGGTACTTTTCCTCTGTGAGTAAGTTCCAAAACTGTCCAAGAGCCCCAGACTTCAGCTGAATGTTATCCTGTAGTGTCAAAATCTCATCCTCCACTGTAGAAGCGTTTAGGTGAAACAGTGTTTCAATTTTTGATGCGGGTCAATCACCCTCAACATCTTCCCTAAATGGATAGCACTTAAATGTAGCGATTGGCTCAAGTAAAGCTGAGTCTTGAAACCATCTGTCAAAGTCTGACAGACAATTTTCAATCTGCTCTGTGTACCGTATGCTGTCAAGTTGCGCACATGCCTTCCATTGCGTCTCCAGCTCTGACGCAAGGTTTTGGATGTTCCCCAAATCAAGGCACTGCAGCTTTGAGGACAGATGTTGCATTTTTCGTTTGAAAGCATTAACTGAGCTAATCATATTGACAATGGAGTTCTCTTTTCCTTGCAGCTGTAAATTAAGCTCATTCAACATATAGGTCAGATCGGAAAAAAAATGGCAAGTCTAGCGGCTATTGATCGTTATTAAGTTGCTTGTATTCTGCATGTTTAATGACAAGGAGAAACTCCTTTTTCTCTGGCCAGGGGTCTTGAAATCTTAGCAGGAATTTCTCCCTAGCCATCTGTCTCAACGAAGGCCTCTTTTATCATCTCTCCATCTTGGAGGGACTTCTTATTCTTAATGATCGAGTGACTCACCTGGAACGATGCTTCGATGTGTCTGCCTTTGCTTTTGAATTCAGCCGAGTAAAGAAGGACGGCTGTCCGATTAACTGCGATTTTAGTTCCCTCTCCTTTCTCTTTCTCAGATCCCTTTTCGGAAGAAAGTCAGTTTCGTAGTTTTTATGAACAGTTCAAAAGTGCCTTTCCACATTTTCCTTCTTTGGAATAGCAATGATAGATTGACAGATCAGACAAACACACTTCGATTGTGACATTGTGAGAAAAAAAAGTCCTCTTCCAATTCCACATCCAGCCCATACCCTCCCCAAACAATTTTTTTAAATACCTTCTTAAGTCGATATAAATTATAAGGCTAACTAGATCACAGTCGGAGTTTTGCAGTAGCTCGCGCGTTTGATCATGCGTGTGGGATGAGCAGTGTGTTAGAAGAAAAGAGATCTCAGACTGCCCGCCCTGTATATCAATCAAGTGGCAAATGCCATAGGGAGGATAGATAGATAGATAGATAGATAGATAGATAGATAGATAGATAGATAGATAGATAGATAGATAGATAGATAGATAGATAGATAGATAGATAGATAGATAGATAGATAGATACTCTATTAATCCCAAGGGGAAATTCACATATATAGACTAACGTTTAAATTTTTTTTTTTAATGCAACGCGATCTACCTGCACTACCTTTCCGATCTACCGGTCGATCGCAATCGACATATTGGGCACCCCTGCTCTACTCTGAGCCTCTCCCAGATTTCTCTTAAGAGATAGCCCATCCACCCAGTGGAGAAAGCTCATTTCAGCCTCTTGCACCCACAATCTCATTCTTTCATTCATTACCCAAACCTCATGACCACAGGTGAGGGTAAGGACATAGATCGACAGGTACATCGAGAGTTTCACCTTCTCACTTAGGTCCTTCTTCACAACTACAGATCGGTATAGTGACTGAATAACTGTGCTCTCTGCCCTAATCTGTCTGTTGACCTCACCATCCCTTTTCCCCTCACTCATGAAAAAGACTCCAATGTACTTAAACTCCTCTACTTGAAGCGGTTTCTCACCTCCCACTCAGAAAGGGCAGTCTACCTTATCCTACTGAAGACCATGGTCTCAAATTTGGAGGTGCTGATCCTTATCCCTGCCACTTCACGTTCAGTCGCAAACCGTCTCAATGTGAGTTGGAGTTCCCAGCCCAGGGGTCGGCAACCCGCGGCTCTGGAGCCACATGCGGCTCTTCAGCCTCCTTGCAGTGGCTCCCTTTGGCCTTGACAAAAAAATAAAAACCATGAAAATGAATAATGGCAATTTCTTAATTCAACTTGTATTTATATATATATATATATATATATATATATATATATATATATATATATATATATATATATATATATATATATATGTTTATTTACTACTACTACTACTGTTATACATTTTAACATCTAATTTAGAGAGTTTAATTCTGCGTGGACAGAAGCATTTGCCTTCACCGCCAACGACGCTGGCTTACCGGTGTGCTTAATATGTGGCGATAAATTATCGAACAACAAAAAATGTAACGTTGAAAGACATTTTCAAAACAAGCTCTCAGCATTCACTGAAAAATACCCAAGTGAAGATAAGCGAAAGAGAGCAATTTCGGAACTGCAACGGAAAGCTGAACAGAGCAAACATACTTTCAAAAAGTGGATCACTTCTACACAGTCAACTACAGCTGCTAGTTTTGTGGCAGCTCAACAGATCGTAAGGAGGGGTAAGCCATTCACAGACGGAGAATACATGAAAGAATCGTTCATAAAAATATCAGAGCATCTATTCTCCGACTTTAAAAACAAACGGGAAATTGTTCAGAAAATGCAAGCTGCATTTAGAGAAAGATTCAGTGAGTTCAGAAAGGAAAAAACACACACTCTCTCCTTCCCTGTCACACCCCTGGACATCGACCCATCCCTGCTGAACACATCCGCATTCACAGGAGTAAGCCCGATCTAGAAATTGAACTGGACGACATAGCAGATAAAGATTAATGGGTGTCCAAGTTCAAATGCCTGACAGCGGATCTTGAAGAAGTCACCCGTCAGAAGGCTACTCTCGCTAAAGAGCACAAATGGAGTGATATTGAAAACCTCCCCAAACCCGACAAATTTGTTTTCGACACATGGAGTGCCATTCCCGAAACGTATATGAACATGAAAAAATATGCATTTGGAGACCTGTCCATCTTTGGCACAACATACTTAAGTGAGCAAGTTTTCTCAAGCATGAACTTCATAAAGTCCAAATATCGCTCCTGCCTCACACATGAGAGCCTGCAGTCCTGTGTGAAGGTCAAAGTCACATTGTACAGCCCCGACATAGAGATGATCAGCAGCGAACTTCAGAAACAGAAGTCACTTTAAACAGGTGACAACAATAGCATTTAATAGGCTATTATTTTTCAGAAAAACAAAACACATTCATTTCGGACCCGGAGCTGATGTAGGTTTTTTTGTATATTCAGGTGCTTCAGTTGATTCAGCACACTGAAATGGAATTTAATGTTTACTTTTTTAAAGCTGCTAAGCTACAGCTAAATGTTTTATTTATATTAAAGTGGGCTAGTTTTTATTTTAATTTTACACAGGTATAGGAAGGACCCAAATAGGCCTGCATAGTTCAGTTTAATTTATTTCAAAGTAGCCCTACACATGCACACTGCACTTCTGTTTGTTGTATTCCGTGGTTGTAACATGTAAAATCTAAAAAAAGATTAAAACTTTTAAAAGTTTATAAGCTGTGTTATGTTTTGCGGCTCCAGAGTATTTTTCTTTGGAGGAAGAGGGGGCAAAATGGCTCTTTTGATAGTGAAGGTTGCAGACCCCTGTCCCAGCCCAATGAAGCCAACAGGACTACATCATCTGGAAAAATAAGTGATGCAGTTCTAAGGCCACCGAACTGGACCGAACCCACCCAAAACCACCCCCCCCCGTCTGCACCTAGATGTCCTGTCCATGAAAATCATAAACAGGACAGGAGATAAAGCACAGCTCTGGTGGAATTCCACACCAACTGGTGCTTATGTTGTTCTGAGTATGAGGACACAGCTCTCACTGTCATTATACAGGGAACGAATAGCTCTTACTAGGGGCCCCAGAACCCCATACTTTCCCAGCACCCCCTATGATATAGCGGGTCCACAGCTCCCGTTCAAAAGGCCATTTTTAAATAAATAATCACGCGCTCGCGGCTTAGTGAGGGGGCATAGTAGTTGTGGCTGTAGCGTCTCAGGGCGATCTGCCGTGTGGGTGTTTCTCATCTAAGTGCACAGGTGAGAGACTGTCCACATCCGTGATTGTTCACAGGGATGCTAATGGGCTGCAGCTGCTATGTCCTCTCAGCACATATAGAAGCGCGAGCTGGCTAGAAGGGAAGAAAAAGAACAAAAGAAAAAGAAAGGAACGGAAAGAGAAAAGACGGAGGTTGCTGGAGAGCAAGGAGCAAGAGAGGAGAGGAGAGAGAGAGAGATAGAGAGAGACGGTGCGAGCGGGCGAGCGAGTGAATGTTCGCAGACAGCTGAAGGGAAGCCTGGGTGTTAGGCCGACACCTGGGAGTCGTAGTAGTGGTCGCTCCCGCTGAGTGAGCTTGTAGCGGGAGTGACCAGTGAAGAGAAGAAAGACTGTCCGCGTAAGGCCGGGATGGCAGCGGGAGTTGGGAGGTTTGGAGGAGAAGTTCTTGTCGTGAGCGTCCTGGTTGGCAAGGACTCCGAGTCTCAGGCCTGGGATGAGTGCGTTACCGAAGCCAGGATCGGGAGGCCTCCAGACCTGTGTGTGTGAGAAAAAGGACAGCTGCAGAGAGAGAGAGAGAGAGAGAGAGAGAGCGTCTCGCCTGCTGCAGGGCCCAAACGGGAGAAGCAGGTGAGATGTTAGTGTAGAAGAAGCACCGAGCTTATTGTTTTAAGATTGCTTCCAGCAACGTTTTAACTTCGGCTTTTAAAGGATTGTGCTTTTCGATTTTAATCTCCACGATTGTCACTGTTTTATTGGATTATTTATTTATTGGATTTGCGAACTTTGAATGCACTGCACTGTTTATTTTGAACACCTTTGTTTTTGTTGTTGGATTTTAAATAAAAGCACTTCGCACATTTGCACCAACCTCTTGCTCTAATGTTATTGCCTCACTGTCTAGCTCATCTCGGTTATAACTATCGACGGTGTTGGGTTCAAGGGCTCCCGACAGTGGATGGGAGCATTGGAGCAGAACCCACATCGTCACACCCCCCACAGACTCCCTTGAGGAACACGTTCATATGCCTTCGCTAAGTTCACACATTACATGTAGACTGAAGAATCCTCATGAGGGTAAAGAGCTGCTCCACCATTACACAGCCTGGATCTGAGGTTCCATGACTGGGCCAAGTCTCCCATCTAGTACCCTGCCATAATCTTTTCCAGTGAGGTTGACGAGTGTGATCCACTGAGAGCTGAAGCAAACCCTCCAGTCCCATATTTTAAAAATGAGGACCTCCACCCCAGTCTGCCAATTCAGTGGCACAGCTCCTGATGAACATGCAACATTGAAAAGGTATGTCAGCTAAGACAGCCCAACAATGTTCAGAGCCTTCAGCATTTCTGGGTTGATCTTATCCATCCCTGGGAACTTGCCACTGCGGAGTTGCTTAGCTACCTCAGTGACCGCCCTCAGGGAAATGGGCATTGATCCTTAATCAGCTTCTGACTCTTCCTCCTCCACAGAGTGCATTCATCAGGTTCAAGTTCAAAGTGTTCCTTCCACCGCCAGACAACATCCACATTCTGGGTCAGCACTTCTCCAAACCTTGCTGAGAACAGCCTGGGTGAATCTCTGCCTTACTTTTCTGAGTCACCTGATGGTTTGCCAGACACTCTTTGAGCACCATTGATACTTGCTTTCCATGGTCTCTCCAAGCTAATCCCATACCTAGGTTTTTTTGTTTCCCTGTCTGCAAAGTCCTCAGCCCTTTTGGTCTATCGGTAGCTTTCTGTTGCTTTGGGAGTCTTCCGTGGTAGCCATACACGGAAGGCCTTCTTTTTCAGCCTGATGGCATCCCTCACCTTTAGTGTTCACCATTATGTCCTTGGGTTGCCACATTGAGAGGCACCTATGGCCCATGTAGCTGCTTCCACAATGGAAGCTTTGAACAAGGGCCATTTGGGATGTGGGAGAAGCTCTTTTAGAGGTTGGAGTTGAAAGTCTTCTGGACCGGAGCCTCACCCAGATGTTTCCAGTCCACCTTCACAACTCACTTAAGCTTTCTTGGTCTGTCCAGGCACTCCCCCACCATATGACCCAACTTACCATCAGGTGGTGACCAGTTTATAAAATCGATCATAGATCTTTTGCCTAGGGTGCTTTGGCACCATGTACATTTATGAACCACCTTATGTTCGAACATGGTGTTTGTTATGAACAAACCATGCCTACTGCAGAAGTCCAATAACAAAACAACCTCCTTGTTTTTGATTGAGAGACCATTCCTCCCAATTACACCTCTTCACCTCACCTCAATCGCTAATCACATGGGTGCTGAAGTCTCTGAGCAGGACTATGGAGTCCCCAGCTGGGACCCTTTCCAGGATTCTCTCCAGTGACTCCAAGAAAGCCTGTACTCTGAACTGGGATTTGGTGCATAGCCACATATGGCAGTCAGAGTCCTCCCCTTTGCAATCTTCAGCTGCACAGAGACAGCCCTCTCTTCTTTGGCACAAATTCCAACATGGCATCAACTAGGTAGGGACTCAATAAGAAGCCCACTCCTGCTCGATGCTTCCCCCACCAAAAAAAAGAGGGCTTAATTTCAGAGCCCAACTATATCTAGTTGGTAGCTTTCCAGCTCCTTCTCCCAAGAGAGGTTACATTCCACGTCCCAAGAGTCAGTTTGTGTGTCTGGGTTCCAGTCTGACAAGCCTTCAGCTGCCACCAGGCTCACATTGCAATCGACCCCTATTCCTCCAGCATGTGATGGTCTCACAGGTGGGCTGTGTCTGACCGGGCCCCATGGTAGGCCTGGTCATGAGTTACTCGCCTGCGGGTACTTCTCTCAGGCTTCACTCCAGGAAGATGCCCCGGTAACACCATACCAGGTAGGACCTTACCCCACCAGGCAATATAGCCCCCAGGCTCACATTAACACTCAATCCTCTCCACCACAGTAAGGTGGCGATTTCAAGATAGGGATAATAATTCATGTTTTTTAATCAATGCCTTTATAAAAGTGTGATAATATATAAATTACAGTAATATACTGTTTGTTTCGGGTATTTTGTGTAATGGATAATTCATTATTAAGCTTCAAAGATCTTTGTAGTAATCTCTTACAAAGATCAGTGCACAGCTATCAAAATTTAAAAATATATATACTTGTCTTTTAACTTTTGTTTTGCTGTCTATTGTTTACTTTGGTGTAATTCTTTTTCCATCAATTTTTAACCCACCCGTTCAATTCAGACTGCCAGAGCCTATCCTGAAAGCATTGGGTATGAGGCGGGAACCATACCTGAATAAGGCACCAGACCATCAAGAGGCATATTCACACGTAAAACCACAGTAACTAAAAATGTACAAATTAACATAACTTTCAGTGGTTTAAAGTGTGGAAGAAAACGTGGTATAAAGTCCACTAGACATGGAAAGAGTATATGAACTCCACATAGGCTGTGTCTTGGCTGAAGCAACTGTGGAGCAGCATTTTTACTGCTGCACTGCCCTGCTTTCTGACATTTCATAGACTTCAGATAACTGCCTCTCTAAGTCTTTCTCGTACAGTTTTAAGTTTTTCAAGAGAAAAACTAAGTAACAAGTACAGTATCAACAGCACAACACAAATCTAGCAGTTATTCTCTAGAGCTCTAGCCTAATCTTATTGGTAATTTGATGGCCTACTCAAGCTTCATACCCCACTAATGTACTGGTAATTGTTACTCAGTCCTTGTTTACAAAGTCAAACTTTACTCTGAGTACATCTAGCTGTCAATGAATACACTGATGACTCCCCTCTGTGGGTAATAGGTGAGTTGAAACAAATCAAACTGCTTTTCAAACAGCAATCAAGTTCAGCCAAAATGGTGAAGGCAGAACAGGTACTGACAGAGAGATTAGTTACAATAAAAAACCTTCTGCCATGACAAGCCTGTGAGACAGAGTTTACCTTACCCACACTTGTACAGTTAGTATTCAAAACCATAATATGAAGCAAGCTGAGAAACAGACGGGAAATGCCCTGCCAAAACACACAACAGGTGAAGTGAAAAAACAGTCTGCATTTCGAGAGTCCCAACCAAGTGTGAAGCCTTTGAATTTCAAGTTTTTTGCTATTCTTCTCCAAGCCCTCCATGCCCTGCTGATCTCTGTCAGCTGCAAACTGATAGGTCTCTCACCAGAGTCACATTGATCATGTCATGGAATGGCACCAACAAAGTGCTCAATCTGTTTTTTGCCAGACAGGTGTTGGTGCTCTCTGTAGAAGAATGCTGCCATGTGAATGGCACTACCTGCTGGGAGTCTGTACTTTCCAGATACATTTAGCAGCCCAAATTACATAAAATCCGCTGCAGGGTTTATAATGTGTGTGACACTTCGTTGTGTGGAACAAAAACCTGAACATGTTTTGTACCTCTGCAGCATATGAATACTCAGACAAATATGCAGAAGACATTCCTCAACTGTTTTTGTTTGAATATTATTTTTTATCATTTACTAAAATAGTAGTGCTTCCTAGTCTCTGAAAATTGTAATTTAAAATTAAAAAAACAAACACTGGGCTGTAGAGGCTAAACCAAATAACACCAAGAAGGTGATCACCAGTGATTTCTTCATTAGGAATCTGACTCATTGGTTTCATCCTGATGAGAAACAGACACCCACATGCACACGCATGCGCACACACATACATTATGCATTCAGCCTCCTCCAGTTTGGAGAGATGGTAATTGAATCTCAAACCTGAAGCTATGAAACAGATACTTAGCCGCATAGAGGACATCCGCACTTCACCATATCTTCTTTATTATTATTATTTTCTCATTTCCTTCTAACTCTCAGGTGGCATAATGAGCTCTGCATGCTGGTAGGATCTGTAACCCTCATTTACTGGAAATGTGCTGTCATATTAAAAATGACACTTTGCAGACAGATTGACATATAAACAGTAATTACTTTATTAGGAGCTGTATTTAGCCTGTCATAACAACAGGATCTGAAGGTTCAGAGGATCTCTGAAAAACAAAATACTTTCAGAAGTCAGATCCACATGTCTCTTCAGTGTGGTGGTTTTAAAATCCATGTAGAAAAAAATTAAGTACAGTTCATACAGTAAATAGTCATGTAACTGATTCACTGGATAGCAAACACAGAGACATCAGGATTTTTTTTTCTTCCCATTTTGAGACTTCAGTTATAAGACACTTTCTGTAATTTTTTTCTTCTGTAAACCTCGGTTAAAGTTTAAACATAAACAAAATGTAGTCTGTGAAAAAGTTTATTTAAACATACCTGAATTTTATACAGCATTCTTTTTTTTCTGTACTTAATTGTTTGAGGCTGAAGGTTTTGGATGCCTACATCTTTACTTATCCACATTCTTTATTAATTGAAATGCAAACCAACGGTACAGGAAAATATTCTTCTTTTCCTTATAGCCTATTTTCATTCAGAATAATGACAAGGACTCTATGTATATGAATATATTTTTCATTTTGAAAAAATATATCACACAAGGGAGCAGTAGACATGGAGAATATGCAATATCTAGATACAGACAAACAAAACCCTAGCTGTCCCTGTTGGACATATTGTAGCTAGAAATGGGTTGAAACCCTGTCTGGCTGTGGAGATGCCTCACTGACTTACCCCGAAACTCCCAAAAAGCACACTTTCTTCTTCTCTTGTATTTTTCTGTCTCAACACTTGCTCTGACTGGTCGGTTTTAAACCTCCTTGTCGAGGCATAGCCTGCTTTGTCTCAAGGAATATCAGAGAGCTTGCTGTAATGGCCCTCAGTGTTCTTACAGCCCTGAGGCTTATGTAACCCATGCCAGCTTTTGTGCTTGGAGCCTTAAACATGGCAAAGTACTGTCAGCCCTCCAAATTAAAAATTGTGTGCTGACACCTAATTGGCAGGAGGACAAAAACTACATACTTTAAAGGACAAAATGATTACAACTCTTTTAGCAATATGAACTAATTAAAAAATAATAATTTGAAAAGGGGAAACTTTGAGCAGACATGAATTATTAAAAAGGTAAGTTTACTACATGATATTATAGTCATGGGGGACTTTAACTATCCAAATATCAAACTGAGCTAACTTTGCAATTAGCAGAGCACAAGAGCAGGAGTTTTTGGACATAACCAGTGACTTCTTTTTAACACAGTATTTTAAAGCACCAATGTGGGGGGAAGTCTTTCTAGATTTAGTACTTTGTAATAATCAGAATAGAATTGAGGGTGTAGAGGTAATTGAACAGCTAGGGTCAAATGACCATAATAGAATACAATTTTAAGTGCTTTGAAAGAGTGATGATGCAAGACCAAAACTGTTAAGTTTATGTTCGGGAGGGCAAATTTTAAGCGGATGTAGTAAAGTCTAAGGAGGATGGACTGGGATAAGCTTTTAAGTTTGGAGACAGTCGAGGTGTAGAGGAACAGGATTAAAAAACATTTTACATATAATACAGGACAGGTACATACCAAAATTTTGAATTAGTAGAAACTAAAAAATAAACTCTGCAGTGAGTTCATAAAGAAGCTACAAAGGAAAAAAACAACTATATAAGAATTATAGGACTAATCACTTCAGTGTGAATTGTAGGTTGTATGAGAGCATGACGACTACCATTAAGAAAGACATTAGCGAAGCTAAAAAGGCAGTTAGAGAGGAATATAGCAGATAAGGCGAAAGATGACCCAAAGAGATTCTTTCAGTGATTCAGTAGACAAAGAATAGCCTAGGAGGAGGTGAAGTGCATCAGGAATAGTAAAGGGGAATTAAAAATTCAGTGACAGTGAAATAGCAGATGCTCTAAATTTGCATTTTTCTGAGGTTTTCGTATGTGAGAAAGTGGATAACCTCCCTGCAGTAAAAGGGACTACTAAGGAGGCACTGAGTGATTTGGAAATTGTAGAGGGAGAAGTACTGCTCAGATTAAATAGGCTGAAATCAGACAAATCACAAGAACCAGATAATATTTATCCTCAAGTTCTTAAGGAGATTATCCACTTCATATATAAATGCTTGACACACATTTTTTTTTTAGAAAGTCACAGTGTACTGGGGAAATTCCGAAGAATTGTAAAATGGCAAGTATTATCCCATTATGTAAAAAGGGTGACTGGGCAGAGCCAAGCAACTATAGGCCAGTATGCTTGTAAGACCAGTAACATGCACCACAGGAAAATCAATTGTAGGAATTATTATTACATCTTGCCTGAAGAAGGGGCCTGAGTTGCCTCGAAAGCTTGCATAATGTAATCTTTCTAGTTAGCCAATAAAAGGTGTCATTTTGCTTGGCTTTTCTCTACAGGAATTATTAAGAAAAGATTGAGCAACACATGGCAAGAACAGGAGTTTTACTGAACAGTCAGCATGGGTTTAATAGTGGGAGGGTGTGTTTTACTTACATGTTGGAATTCTGTGAGGAAGCAACAAAAGGATATAATCAAAATGGAACATCCATCCATCCATGATATTATTTATGGTGAATTTTAGAAAGTTTTTGATAAGGTGCCACATGAGAGGTTGGGCATCAAACTAAAAGAAATGGCAGTTCTGGGTGTAGAGTGTAGAATGCTCAGACACAGGAAGCACAGAGGGTTATGGTGCAAGGAACCCTATCAGAATTGGCTAACGTTAAGAGTGGTGTTCCACAGGGGTCAGTGCTAGGGCTGCTGCTATTTTTAAAAAAATATAAATGATTTGAATTTGAATGTAAATAACAAGCTACTTAAGTTTGCAGATCATACCAAGATAAGTGGAATGGTAGATAATCTAAAATTTGTTGAATTGTTACAGAGAGACTTGCACAGCATACAGGCTTGGACTGATTTGTGGGAAATGAAATGTAATGTAAGTAAATGTAAAATATTAAACACAGGAAGTAGAAATGTTCAGTTTGAATACATGTTTGGTGGTCTGAAAATCAAAAGTACACTTTATGAGAAGGATTTAGGAGTTATAGTGGACTTCCCACTATCAACTTCCAAACAGTATTCAGAAGCTATTAAGAAGGCTAATACGTTATATAGCACAATGTAGAATACAAGTCAAAGTAGATTACGGTCAAGCTTTACAACACACTGGTTAGACCTCATCTGGAGTACTGTGTGCAGTTTTAGTCTCCAGGCTACAAAAATGACATAGCAGCTCTAGAAAAAGTCCAGAGAAGAGTGACTAGGCTGATTTCAGGGCTACTAGGGATGAGTTATGAGGAAATATTAAAAAATCTAACCCTTTCTTAGTTTATGCAAAAAGGAGATTAAGAGGAGACATGATTTAGATGTTTAAAATTATGAAGATAATTAGTGGATTGAGACTTTTACTTTGAAATGAGATCATCAAAACTTGGGAACACAGTTGGAAACTTGTTAAGGGTAATTTTTGCACAAATATTAGGAAGTTGTTCTTCACACAGAGAATCACAGACTCATGCAATAAGTTACCAATTATTGTGGTAGACAGCAGGACTTCATGGACTTTCAAAACTAGACTTGATGTTATTTTGGAAGAATTAAGTGGATTGGGCTAGCAAACTTTGTTGGGCTGAATGGCCAGTTCTCATTTAGATTGTTCCTATGTTCTAATTAAGAAGCAATTCAAAACCATTAAAGACAATGGCTATGATATAGGGTGTTGGTAAGCACAATGGGGAAATTTTAGGATTGCGGGTGCCAGAATCTACAGTGCATCCGGAAAGTATTCACAGCGCATCACTTTTTCCACATTTTGTTATGTTACATCCTTATTCCAAAATGGATTAAATTAATTTTTTCCCTCAGAATTCTACACACAACACCCCATAATGACAATGTGAAAAAAGTTTACTTGAGATTTTTGCAAATTTATTAAAAATAAAAAAATTGAGAAAGCGCATGTACATAAGTATTCACAGCCTTTGCCATGAAGCTCAAAATTGAGCTCAGGTGCATCCTGTTTCCCCTGATCATCCTTGAGATGTTTCTGCAGCTTAATTGGAGTCCACCTGTGGTAAATTCAGTTGATTTGACATGATTTGGAGAGGCACACACCTGTCTATATAAGGTCCCACAGTTGACAGTTCATGTCGAGCACAAACCAAGCATGAAGTCAAAGGAATTGTCTGTAGACCTCCGAGACAGGATTGTCTCGAGGCACAAATCTGGGGAAGGTTACAGAAAAAATTCTGCTGCTTTGAAGGTCCCAATGAGCACAGTGGCCTCCATCATCCGTAAGTGGAAGAAGTTCGAAACCACCAGGACTCTTCCTAGAGCTGGCTGGCCATCTAAACTGAGCGATCGGGGGGAGAAGGGCCTTAGTCAGGGAGGTGACCAAGAACCCGATGGTCACTCCGTCAGAGCTCCAGAGGTCCTCTGTGGATAGAGGAGAACCTTCCAGAAGGACAACCACCTCTGCAGCAATCCACCAATCAGGCCTGTATGGTAGAGTGGCCAGACGGAAGCCACTCCTTAGTAAAAGGCACATGGCAGCCCGCCTGGAGTTTGCCAAAAGGCACCTGAAGGACTCTCAGACCATGAGAAAGAAAATTCTCTGGTCTGATGAGACAAAGATTGAACTCTTTGGTGTGAATGCCAGGCGTCACGTTTGGAGGAAACCAGGCACCGCTCATCACCAGGCCAATACCATCCCTACACTGAAGTATGGTGGTGGCAGCATCATGCTGTGGGGATGTTTTCAGCGGCAGGGACTGGGAGATTAATCAGGATAAAGGGAAAGATGACTGCAGCAATGTACAGAGACATCCTGGATGAAAACCTGCTCCAGAGCGCTCTTGACCTCAGACTGGGGCAACGGTTCATCTTTCAGCAGGACAACGACCCTAAACACACAGCCAAGATATCAAAAGAGTGGCTTCAGGACAACTCTGTGAATGTCCTTGAGTGGCCCAGCCAGAGCCCAGACTTGAATCCAATTGAACATCTCTGGAGAGATCTTAAAATGGCTGTGCACCGACGCTTCCCATCCAACCTGATGGAGCTTGAGAGGTGCTGCAAAGAGGAATGGGCGAAACTGGCCAAGAATAGGTGTGCCAAGCTTGTGGCATCATATTCAAAAAGACTTGAGGCTGGAATTGCTGCCAAAGGTACATCGACAAAGTATTGAGCAAAGGCTGTGAATACTTATGTACATGTGATTTCTCAGTTTTTTTATTTTTAATAAATTTGCAAAAACCTCAAGTAAACTTTTTTCACATTGTCATTATGGGGTGTTGTGTGTAGAATTCTGAGGAAAAAAATGAATTTAATCCATTTTGGAATAAGGCTGTAACATAACAAAATGTGGAAAAAGTGATGCGCTGTGAATACTTTCCAGATGCACTGTATGTTGGCAGCGCAGCTACTCACAACGGGCCAGTTTAGAGTTACCAGATAACCTAATGTAGATCATTTTTAGCCATACTCATTATATATAGCCATACTCATACTCAAGATATTTTTGTACTGAAAATTAGAAGTAATAAAATAAATATTCTTAATGGAAAAATTAGAAGATATCTTTAATATAAATTACAACATATGGTGCACAAATGAGAATAGAGCAACAGTTGAAAAAGAACTATGCAATGCCAAGTTGCAGCTGGAGAAGATTATTGGTGATAATACAGCTATTAAAACCTAAAATATTAATTTTTTTATTAATAAGGGGACATTCAAAAAGGAGGAAAAGTGTACTAAGAACAATATGGGAAAATAAAAGTTTTCAGATGGTATTAATGCAATAGGAATAGCTTCACTAAATATTTATGTCAAACTAAACAATCTGAAGATAATTTAGTGTGTGTATAATAAAGATTAACTAGGCAAAACAGAATTAATCCCCTGAACCGTATAGCATTTTTCCTGCAGTCCTCACAGCTTTGGCTAGGAAAAGACTTAAAGCTAACCAATAGTTAAACTATTAGATGAAAAATGACCATCATTGGTAATTATAAACTGTATAGCTAATTTATCTTCTGTGGTAATTAAACCAGAAATTACTTGAGAGTCCTAGTGGACTCATAACAGTGTCTAAAATCAGATGCTGAAACCAGTAAAAATGTCAAAAGTTTAAGTCTAGAATCAATGAATGAACTATGTAATTCATTCCTTGAGCTACATATAGAATTCTGCGAATGGTTTTCGACGCCATCTGGTATGTTAAGTGAACAGAAACTGACAAGCAATTTGGGCTGAATATTCATTCTTATAAAATTTGTAGGTCCTTATTTATAAGTTGTTGTTGTTGACGCTTAATATAGCTTGCGTACTGAGTTGTTCCGGAATCACAGTTGAGAAACACTTTTTTAATGTCTTTTAAGCACAGGGAAAAAAATTAACATTTGAAACATCCGTAATGTAATAAGCCACCAAGAAAAGTAACATTGCAACAATGCACGCTACGATCCGATCGCTGTAAACAGAAGTGAAAACAAAATCGAGGCCAGTGCATTCTTTAACTGCCTTGTAGCGCAATGGTAGTGCTGCTGTTTTACAGTAAGGAGACTGTGGAAGATTTTGGGTTCGCTTCCCGGTTTCTCCCTGTGTGGATAGCGCTTTGAATACTGAAAACACTGGTATATCAGTGTAATGAAGTATTATTTTTATGCGTCCAGCGCTCTCTCTCTCCCGCGCCTGTATGCGTGTGTGTGTCGCTCGCTCTCTCTCGCTCGCTGCACGTGTTCCTGCAGGCATACCAGTAAGTGAATGAAAAGATGGAACTCTGGAGAGAGCAACATACAACTGTCCGTGACTGAAAACTGGTTTTGGCAGATACATGCACATCTTCTTGAAAGTTTGGCCCTGTGCCTTATCAATTGTCATCGCAAAGGCAAATCTAACAGGAAATTGTCTTCGTGTTAAAGTAAAAGGCAAATTATCTGCGACAAACTGTTTTACACGCTGCATATACGCCGCATAATCACGCCGCTTTTTTAATTTTTTTAAGCAGAGGGAAAAAATGAACATTTGCAAAATCCGTAACGCCGCTTTCAATAAGTACAATGCACATGCGTTTAATTTGTCAGCCACTTTTTGCCAGCAGTCTTTTCTGGTTTGGGCTGCTTTTGCAGTGTTACCGCTTGTGCATATTAAATCTTGAAATCCTTCGAGTAACTGATTAACTAACTAACACCCACCCAGCTTGTGAGAAAAAAATGTGCCCGTTCTTTCATCATTTTGTTGCAGCCTATCAAAGACTTGCTGATCATGTTTTCTAGACTCAATATACAGTGAACCTCGGTTCACAACCATAATTCGTTCCAAACCTCTAGTCGTAAACCGATTTGGTCGTGAACCGAAACAATTTCCCCCATTGGATTGCATGTAAATACAATTAATCCATTCCAGACCATACGAACTGTATGTAAATATATTTTTTTAAAGATTTTTAAGCACAAATATAGTTAATTATTACACCATAGAATGCACAGTGTAATAGTAAAAACATTGAATAACACTGACACAAACACCCAGGCTCCCTACTCAGCTGCATGGCATGTGCAGTGCATGCGCAGGCTCTCTCCCTCAGCAGCACGCGAGCCTCCCCAGCCCCCCTCCTCTCTCTCTCAGCAGCACGCGAGCCCCCTCCCCCTCTCTCAGCAGCACGCGAGCCTCCCCAGCCCCCCCTCTCTCTCTCAGCAGCACGCGAGCCCCCTCCCCCTCTCTCAGCAGCATGCGAGCCTCCCCAGCCCCCCCTCTCTCTCTCTCAGCAGCATGCGAGCCCCCTCCCCCTCTCTCAGCAGCACACAAGCCTCTCCAGCCCCCCCTCTCCCTCTCAGCAGCACGTGAGCCTCCCCAGCCCCCCCTCCCTCCCCCCCCTCCCTCTCCCTCTCTCTCTCTCAGCAGCACGCAAGCCTCCCCAGCCCCCCCTCTCCCTCAGCAACACTCGAGCCCCCTCCCCGACTCTCAGCAACACACGAGCCTCCCCAGCCCCCCCCCTCTCTCTCTCAGCAGCACGTGAGACTCCCCAGCCCCCCCCCTCTTTCTCACTCTCTCAGCAGGACACGAGCCTCCCCAGCCCCCCCCTCCCTCTCAGCAGCACGTGAGCCTCCCCAGCCCCCCCCTCTCTCTTTCTCTCAGCAGCACGTGAGCCCCCTCCCCCCCTCTCTCAGCAGCACGTGAGCCTCCCCCTCCCTCTCTCTCTCTCTCTCTCAGCAGCACGCAAGCCTCCCCAGCACCCCCCCCTCTCTCTCTCTCTCAGCAGCAAGCGAGCCCCCCCCCCCCTCTCTCTCTGTCTCTTTCTCAGCAGCACGCGAGCCCCCTCCCCCTCTGTCTCTCTGCTTCGGGCATTTCTCCCCTGTGTAGTGTGTGAGCGAGTGAGGAGAGAGAGAGAGAGAGCAGGCTCGAAGGCAATGTGTTCCTGTGGTATAGCGGGTCCATAGCTCCCCTTCAAAAGGCCATTTTTAATCAGGCGACTGACAGTAGTGGAGTCAGGCACAGAGAAGGTCAGCTGCAGAGAGAGCGTCTCGACTGTTGCAGAGCCTGAAGCAGGTGAGACGCTAATGAAAAAGAGGCACAGGGCTTATTGGTTTTTAAAGACTGCTTCCTTCATTGTGTTTTAACTTCAGTTTTAAAGGATTGCGCGGCTTTCTCTTGCGCTGCCTGTGTGTGCCTCTGTCTCTCTCTGGTGTTGCCTCTCTGTGTGTGTGTGTGTGTGTGTGTGCGCCCCTCTGTCTCTCTGGCGCTGCCTGTGTGTGCGCGGCTCTCTCTATCGCGCTGCCTGTGTGTGCCTCTGTCTCTTTCTGGCGCTGCCTCTGTGTGAACCAAGGTTCCACTGAGGTTGACTAATGAAAAGTCAACGTGGCTCAGAGATGCAAGTGTACTGTGGCACAGACAAACAGAAATGACGATATGTTTCCCTTGGCGTCGCGTCCGAGTTGGTGGGTGTGGCTCTGTGATTCTTTCGTCGTATCCAATGGTCTAAGAGTTGGTGGGCGTGGCTCCTTCCTGCGTGCGCCATTGGCGTCTTACTTGTCGGCGGTTTAGTGAATCCACGCCCCTTCCGGCGTGCTTTCCATGGTCGGCTACTTGTCTTCTGGCTTAGTGAATTATATATATAGATATTCATGTCTTGCTTTCAACAAATCACTGAAGGTATGAACATAAAAGTGATAATGAATTGTAACTTTATACTTTTCAAACATTCTGTTATTCAATAGCTTCAGTGCTGATGTATTTATTCATCCTCCTTCAGCTTACAAATAGCAATTTAAGCTTTTTTATCGTAAGAAAAAAGAAATAACAAAAGGTAAGGCAAGAAAAAAAGTGACTAAAATAGGTTTTGCCTAAAAAAGCAAAAACCTTAACATTAGAGTCCCTGAAGCCAACGAAAAAAGTTGTAATGCCGGGCCACCTTAAATTCCTTCACACCTCTTCATTAGCATCTTTGTTTTGCAAATATGTCAATCAGCACCGGAAGCAGGCAGCTTGCTATCCCATACCCCACCGACGCAGCTCACTACTCAAAATGCTAACTTCAGGGTGGACCCAGGATTGAACCCAAAAACTTCTTGATAACGAGGCAGTACTTCTTACCTCTGCACCAGCCAAGCAGACATGTCTTCTCTCTGTCAATTGATATTTGGGCTTGGGTTTTTACTCATTGACAGCAACATGTAAATTGAATGATTTCTTTTTCTTTGGTTATATGTTTGAATAAAACCACACTTGTTATACCTTTTGTGAAAGTGTTTACAGTACAATTCCTCTTAATTGGCCTCGCATTAACTGGCCTGTTAAAATTAAATAAAAAAAAATTTTAATCATGAGTTCTTCTTTATATTATATGTTTGTACTTCCTTCTTTCCCGGAAGGTGAGAGGGCTCCTACTTTCAGAGTGATTTCCGTTTACATATTCCTCTATGAATTTTCCATGGTGCCTTCTTCTTTCTACCTGGCGGCTCCCCTGCTTCTCCCATCGGGCTTCGCAACAGGGAAGTCGCCCTACCTGCAAGTGCAGCTGCCTTCCTCACTGGTCCAGTAGCCCTCTGATCCCTGGCTACATCGGGCTCCATCCGGATCGAGACTTGGGTTCTTTCCACAGTGGCCAGGGCGTTCATGCTGGGGCTAAACCAGCCCAAAGCCTCCACGACTGCCACTGCCTTTTGACGGCCAGTCGTCTTCAATACCAGTCACTCCAGCTCCGTGATCACTTAGCTAGAGCGACTGCTTTCTTCAGCCCCACCGAGTGTTGGCCAAATACTCATCTGCAGGGGTTCACCTCCCAGCTGCCTGCCTTTGCTCCATCGAAACTGCTCTCGCTCGCTTGCTCTCCTACACTGGCTTTCCTCTATCTGCTTCCTTCTCCATTAACCTCCTGTTCTTTCCTGTTCTCCCCCTAGCCGCCTCGCGCTTCTATTTATCACGGGGACAATTACAGATGTGGACGACTCCTCACCTGTGCACTTAAGCTAGGATCGCTTGCATCACGAATTCCCCAGGAACCGATCGGCCACACATACTCGCTAAGCCGCAAGTGCGGCGATTATTTATTTAAAAAGTGGCCTTTTTGACTTGAGCTATGGACCCGCTACACGACACCATCCAGTCATTGTACGAGTAAAAAACCCGTGTGCGAAATCGTGGATGAAGCCTTGTGGGTATGGTTTCTTCAGGAACGTCGAAGAGGTGCAGTACATACCTTAGAAATATTTTTCTGCATGAAAATAGGTATGCGTCGGATTAACCGGCCAAAACGGCAACTGGCCATGGGTCCAGTCCAGAGGTGGCCGGTTAAGAGGGATTGTACTGTATTTGATATTTGGATTTCAGTCTTCACACATTATACGCTACATGTCAGCATTTTGTCATTATTACTATTACATGAAAAAAGTTTCTGTTTTAGTTATGTGTTCAGTGTTTCCTGTCATCCTACATTTATCCAGATCATTGTAGACACGGAATATACATGAAATGTATGTATTCCAAATAACGATATATTATTTACCCTATACAATTCCAGACACCTCACACCAAGATAAACAGACTTGAGCGGGGACAACTTCAGCTTCATCAGTGGGGGATGGGATAGCAGGCTGCCTATTAAGGTGGTCCGGCATTACAACTTTCTTCATAGGCTTCAGGTATTCTAGTGTTAAGTAACCAGATATGATAATGGACAACCAATAAACACTACCTTAAAACAAAACAGGTGTCAAAAACAGAAAATCCAATAACAAATGAAGGAAAACTCAAAAGCAAGAATCAAAACTAAAACATAATACCTAGGCTCCCTTAACATAGTAACTGGTGTAGTACCCCAGTTATGTAATCAGGTGTTCCCACCTCCTTTGGTTTAACATAAATGAGAGACAGGGTTAATAAACAAAACAAAAACAATTAAACTTAATGTTATGCAGAAATACAAAATAAACATTAATAATGACATAAACAAAAAATCTGCAAAAAAATATTCAAAATATTATAAAAAATACAAAGTTTAAAACAAAAGTAACCATACTTGAGCCAGGAATGAGACCCTGTCTAAAACATAAAACAGTGCAGGTCAGTAAAGAGGTGCAATAAAGTCCAGGGCTATTTGCTGCTGTAAAAGTAGCTACAATAAGAAAGAAGATCATTGTCTGAAATGCACTGAGTACAAGACATTACACTAATCACATTGGGGACTGAGCAGTATTTTGATTTTCACAATCTGCTGATTAGGACTGTTGGAGGGTCCCAGATACCACCAAGGAAGGCGTGTGTTTACTCTTTACATTTCAAAGACGCTCCCGGTGCAGCAAAAGCAGATATGTATGTAGAAAATATTGTTTGCCGACCTCACACTGTCCGGCAAACACCTGTCCACACAGTGCTTAGCAATACTGGCAGAGAGTCCAAGATTCTTGTTTTCAAGTTGTTGCAGTGTGTGTTAATCTGTATATTCTTTTATTGAAAGCATCATACATTTTACAAGAGTTTTAACTATTGAGGTTGATGTACATACAGACAGAAGGTAACAGTAAAATTATATATTAACTTCATTGAAGCAGCACCAACAGATAAATGTATGCTTAATATTCAGTTTGTGTCTCTGCGTACCAAGTATCATTCTATCATTGCTGCAGTCTACAACACATAATGAAGATTTGAGAAGTATAAAAGCAGTAGCCTGGCAAAGGAAATCCATTATGTTGTGTCCTTCCCATTAGGTTACTGTTGACAGAAATCTGAATAATGGTAATTTCAAACCTTAATTTTCACTTGCTTGGTTTAAAGAAGTTGATTAATTTCTCTCTTGTGCTCCATCTGCAGTACCTCTGCTTGTCTGCGTTGTTTCTATTTTTTGCCTGATAATCATATTGGTACATATGACATAATAAATTACATCAGTAAAACTGGGGCGATTCAGCCGGCAGCGTTACTGCATCAGAGTGCTTGGATCCTAGGTTCTTTGTCAGACTGTGCTTTTCTCTTAGTTTACATGGGCCTTGTCTAATAAGGTAACTGCTGTCTTGCAATGGTGGGTACCTCTTATGTGTTAGCCCAGTATGAAATAAAAGTAATAGCTCAAGATTATCAAAATTAAATTTTAACACATCAAATAAAGAACGAGATGTAAACAGAGAGTATTAAAATAGAAAGTTGCAAAGCATCAATAATTGTATTCCTAACTTTTAATAGACTTCATTATGTATTTCTAATCCACTACATCCCTTTTCTTTGCCTTCTATCATTTTTTAATTCTCTTTGCTCAGATTTTTTAATAGTCAAATTATTCACTTTAAATTCATAAATAAATTTGCCCTCTCAATACAGTGTCTGATTAACTCTTTTGTAGCCTATATAAGCCTATATAATGGAGATTTCTCCAATTTAGAGTCATTAGAAAGGATTCTTCAATAAATGATATAACTTATAGGAGGTACCTGCATCTGGTAAACTAAAATATATTATCATTCTTGGGGGTGTTTGTTACACAATTTACACTTTTGTAGCTCTTTGCATCACTTGATTATTTTCTTGTTATTATTTTATTTTTCAAATTTTGCTTATATTTTTAAATGCCATTCTGTTCTGACAGCAATGTTGTGGATAGCAACACATCTCCATTGCCATCAAGTGAAGTCAGGAACTTGCATATTCTGATTTCAACTAGACAGTATTAAGATAGCAGTATGCTGCTACTGACATCCAATATTTTGGGTTTTAAACAAAAAAAAATTGTGGTGGCAGTCTTTTTATTATGGCACGATCTTGACTTTTATTTTTGGCAAATGTTTTGGGAAGAAGTTTTGGGCTTTGTTATTTTTTTAGTTAATTATCAGTCTCCTGGTTTTTGAACTCTGCGCATTATTAGACCAATGCAATTTGCCTTTTCATCTCTTGGTTAATTTTCTATTAAAATTCTCTACCTTCTCTATCCAGGCAGCACAATATTGAGTGCCACAGGACAGTTACCTTTTACAAAGCAGTCTCCTGTCAAGTTGCACAGTTTCTTGTCCTGTAAGCTCTATGCATGCTTAACAACCAGTGAATTTTTTTTCATTCCAAGATAAAACATGTCACCTTGCCCTTCCTAGTATAGATGTGGAAGGGGTGAATTCTTAAATTGGTGTGCCTCCCATGCATTTTCAAGCTGGCAGATAAGGTGCTAGCAGTCAGCTGATGAGCAAAGCTGATCTCCTCATGCTGCTTAGAAGCAAGCTTCCAGTTCAACATATGTACATGAATTCAGAAATGTTAGTTTTACAGTGATATATATTGACATGCAGTACAATTTTTGAAATGCCAATAGAGAACTAATAGAGTTTCCATAGAGGAATAAATTCAGAGTGTCAAAGAAACATACAATACACTTTTATTTTTCTCTTGTGTTTCAGCTGTTTTTGTTTGTCCATTGTCCATATTGTTTCATTTAAAACTAAAACAGAAAAAGTTGAAGAAAAAAAAAGCAAAAAGGAAACAATGCATTTTGCATGAACCAAGTGCTTCTGCAGCACTGGGCATATATAATGCTGATTCAGTTGCCACTGTCTTGTAGACAAGGGGGTCTCTTTAATTCTGTATGGCAGAATGGAAAGTAAAACCAATTTTTCCTGACCTTCAAGTCTCTGTCTGCAATTGTCTACCTTCTGCACCTCCCAAAACAGCTACTGAGTTAAAATTGAGAGTTTGGAAGAAAGTGACCTTTGAACTCCTTTCTGAACTAACAAAAATCCCAGAGATTCAAGGTCACAGTGCCTCTTTTATCATCCTGAATCGACTGCACCCCTGAGCCTGCTTTACCAGAAGTTCTTAAAGTGCCCTCTGCACTTGGTTGTAAGATTGCACTTGCCTTAAGTGAGGTGCTTAAACAATGTTGCTTTTTTGTCTTTTATTTGACCTTTCTCCTCTAGTATGTCAGTTTCCTGGGATCCTTATGCATTTACGCAGATTACCAATAACTGGAGGTCACCTCAACCTACACCATCACCCTCATGTTACCGTTGGGAGTTTCTTTTTTCATTTTAAATACTCCCTGTTAAGCTTTTTTCTTTTCCTGTGTCCCTTTCACACCTGGCATCCCTGCGCTAGCTGGGCAGCTTATTGTACTATCAGCAGCTCACTGCCCTGTTGCTGTTAAATCTGAGCCTTGCATGATAGTGAACACTGTGAAAAGTGGCATGTAAAACCTAAACTGAGATACCATATTTATCTGTGCCTCATAACAAACTAGCTTTCCATCCAGATGGTTGTTGCCTTACACCTGCTGCTGCAGGGAACAGGCCTAAACTCCCCCACAGGGATAAATCAGCTTCAGGTAAGGAAAGAATGAATGACTGGCATAAACCACAAGAATATCATGCACTAGTTGTAATGTATTTTGTTCAATAAACTGCCTTAATAAAATAATAAATTCTAGCAAAAAATGTGTTCAATTTTATATAGGATACATCTACCTGTATTTTAACACATCAACTCTGCATTTCATGTAAAACAATGAAAATAACAGGCTTTTCTTAAACTGTCTGTGAAAGATTTTACTGTAGTTTTATATATAAATTTCACACAAACAGATCTACAGTTCAATCAGCATAACCTGCACTTGAGGTTTTCCAGCCAGCAACAATCCCTTTTAGAGTCAAATGTTAGAGGAGATCCATTTTGCAAACCAGCAATCAAGTGGGTGGCATTAATGCTTTCAGCTTGAAGCTGAACCCAGCATTAGAAAATAAGTACACCTCAGACATACCAAATAAAAAATAAAAGGTAGGCATCTATAATAATAATAATAGTAATAGATGAGGGTACTACTTATAATCAATGCATTTTGTGCAGTGTTTTTTCTTCCTGTGTATGCTAGGCATTATATGATGCCACCAAATTGCACCTTTATGACTCATAAATTCTCTTGTAGAGAAAATATGACTTTAATACTCTTTTATAGTTCTGTGGGAACCTCACTTCTTGTTTTCAGAATGATTCTCTTTAGAGTGTACACCATCAGCAGGTTGTGTCTTCTGTTCCAAACTTTACTTTAAAACAGTACACATACTACACAACCTGGATCAGCTTTACATAGTGAAGTAAAGCACTGTTTTTTTTTTCCTCCAGACAACTTGGTAGCCCACTATTTAACACTGCCTCCTTACAATGTATTGAACCTATTGCTAGTTTCAGTGGAGTTTGTCCACATCTGAAAGATGTGCACGACAAGTACTCTGTGGTAATATGCGATTGTAAATTGGTTAGGTATGGGTGAGTGGAAATTAATGAATACTTTAATGTAATGCCATCTGTTATAAATTTGGTTCCTGCTTTACATCTGATGCTACTGATGCAGCCTCAGTCTTCCCATGACAATGCAGTGGACTATTTAGGTTTGAATTTATGGATGATCATTCTGTTTTTGGTCCATTATCTGGTTTT
This sequence comes from Erpetoichthys calabaricus, assembly GCF_900747795.2. Lineage (NCBI taxonomy): Eukaryota > Metazoa > Chordata > Cladistia > Polypteriformes > Polypteridae > Erpetoichthys > Erpetoichthys calabaricus. The sequence goes on from NC_041402.2 coordinate 116,667,248, forward strand.
ACACTAGTGCAGGCCAGAGTTTGCACAACATGAAGCTTGAATTTGGTCTTTATCATGGAAGCATCAAAGTTTTTTTTTCCTCTTCTCAGTGCCACATGTAAAATATATTTCACCAAACTGTACTGTGGTATATTGATACAATGAGATTATCAAAATTTTCATATGTTACTAAGACAAGAAAAGTTTTTTGATGAGAATAATCTATTCACCTTAACATTTTGTCAGTTCTTCTTCAAATGATGTTGAGATTTAACATTTGAAATGTGTCTAAGGTGTTACTTTAATCATCACTTCTAGGCGAGTGGTCTCTCATTCCATATTTCCAGTTTCTAATGGGAATGTTGGGTGGATTGTGAGCTGTATTTATAATTGTTTATATTTTAAACAATATCATATAAACTACTTGTAAACTCACCATATTCTCTGTATTAATTAAATGTATTGTATAATTCATTTTATTGGCTTTATACTTTTTATTACTTTGCAAAGCATTTCATTAGATTACCCTCAGTGAGAATCTATATATATAATTCACTAAGTCCATGGCAAGCAAGACGCACGCAAGACCGAGCCCCGCCCACCAACAATTCACTAAGCAGCCAACCATGGCACACGCACTACAAAGCCAACAATTCGTGCGAGAGCGAAAGCATTTGCCAAGAATGTTTTCATTAATCAAGAACGAAAGTCGGAGGTTTGAAGAAGATCACATACTGTCGTAGTTCTGACCATAAACGATGCCGACTGGCAATCTGGCGCCGTTATTCCCATGACCCGCCGGGCAGTCATTACTCCCACTGGCATGCCTCCACATAAAGTCAAACTTAAAATTGGTTCAGTCTTCATGCTTCTCAGAAACCTCATGCCAGCAAGAAGTCTCTGTAAAGGCACTAGACTGACTGTTCTCAGCATTCACCGCAATGTCCTGGAGTGTAAAACAATCGCAGCTCCTACCTCACAAACTGTCCATATTCCCTGGATTTCCCTGACCCCATCAGATTCAAATTTGCCTTTTACACGCAGACAATTTCCTGTTAGATTGGCCTTTGCAATGACAATTAATAAGGCGCAGGGATAAACTTTCAAAAAGATATGCCTGTATCTGCCAAAGCCAGTTTTCAGTCATGGACAATTGTATGTTGCTCTCTCCAGAGTTCCATCTTTTCATTCACTTACAGCACACAGGCGCCCGTGCGCGAGAGAGACATACACACACAGGCGCGCGAGAGAGAGACACACACACACAAGCGCGCGACAGAGAGACACACACACACATGCAGGCGCGTGTGCGAGATAGAGAGACACACACACACACTGGCGTGAGAGAGAGAGAATCCCTGACTTCATCAGATTCAAATTTGCCTTTTATGTTTACACGCAGACAATTTCCTGTTAGATTGGCCTTTGCAATGACAATTAATAAAGCACAGGGACACACTTTCAAAACGATATGCCTATATCTGCCAAACCCAGTTTTCAGTCACGGAAAATTGTATGTTGCTCTCTCCAGAGTTCCATCTTTTCATTCAATTACAGTCATATCCTCAAACCCACCCCATTTGGACAACTGTGTCTTTCAGGAAGTGTTCACCCATCAATACATAATTATGCGGCATATGCTACGCCGCGAGTTGGCTAGTACTATATTAAAACACTCATGTGTGTCTGTATGTTGAGTTTCTTCATATATTAACTTACAGCCATTATTAATAAGCAATTACAGCACAAAACCCTTCAGAAGGTCAGAAACACCTGAGTGTCCTTGTTATTGCCATGAATGGAGTGGGCACCCAGCAATTCAGAAGAAAATAGTGTTTCTTCTTAAATATATTGGCTTTAGCATTTATGCATGTTTTTATTTATTAATTCTTTATTCGCTCTGTTTGGCTTGGACCGTGCCTCATGCCTGATGCACTCACTGATCCTGTATTGCATTATACTAAGTAAATGGATGAAGGACTAGTAGTTTATAAAACAAATTAATAAAATATATAATACCAATGCTATAGTATTTACTGCTTATACTCCAATGCAATTAAACAAGGCTCTCAACAGTAGGACAGCATCACCATTCTTTACACACAGCTACAACACTAACATGTTGTCTTCCTCCTGCCTTAGGCATAGTGATCTTAGGCATTAATAGTGAAATATAGTTACATGCCCAGAAGGTGTCTGTTTAGTGTATAAAATATTGTAAGCCATTTTCATAGTTTCACCGCCTTTCCACTTTCTTAACTTAATGCCAATCATTAGTATTTCAGGTCAAGTGAAATTTCCAGGGGTCATTTACAATGTCCAATTAACCTAAAATACCTCAGGTATATAGCTTTAAACTGACAGTGATGGAATTGTAAAGAGAAAAAAAAAGCAACAGATTGCAGCTTCTGGCCAGAATAAGTAGAATACACACAATACATCACTGAAAATAAATAATATATTCCACTTTAAATAAACTATGAGATCTTTCAACCTTCATGTTATGGCTCTGTTGTTTTGACTAGTTTGAAGATTCTCATCATTACATCTTTGAGGCAAAACTTTAGTGACATTGTTTAGCTAGGTGTAATTCAATGGTGTTATAAGATATTCAAAAACTTGAACCCAGAGAGCTTTGAGAATGAACCCTTAATTATAAAATCATGCTGCTGGTATTTGCTATCTGAGTAATGTAGGAGTTTCTTAATTCAGTGTTTATTTTGTGTAACTGATTTATAACCATGAACATTATTTTAAGAGATCTTATGAATGTATCAATTTGCTCTCTGATTTCAATAAAACAGACTCCATTTAAACTGTATGGAGAAAGATACGAAAGGAATCAATTGATCCAGATGAAAAGCTATACCATATTCACTTCAAAAGGAGGTAATTTGGTTCAAACCAATTTCAGATGAAGCAGAATAAGAAAAAAGACAGCATAAAATGAGGGCTTACTGAAATGGCATTTCCTTTGTATTTAAGCATTTAAATCCACATATCCTTTTCCACAAATACCAAGAAAGGTAGAAGTGGCTTTGCACTTCTGCTTCACATTTGTGCTCCCCAGAAAAGGAAAGAAAGGTTTATTTTCTCTTCAGTGTATTTTTTTCTTTCCATGTTCACAACCAAAGACATGCCAATGGACTGATGGGCAACTTTATATTGGTTTGGCATTGAGTGCTTGCAAGGTTGTGTTGTAGGAAAGACTTGATCCCTGCCATGTGCACATTGCTACTATGGGAGATTCTCCATGTGATTCTGATACTGGAATTATTTAGTAGATGCATAATTGTGTTTAGTACTCCTATTAAGCAACCTCTTTTGAAAAAATCCAGCAGATAAGGTATATTGCATTAATTTATCTTTAGTTTATAAGTTTGAACCGTATATACTCAAATATAAGGTGAGTTTTTCAGCACCCAAAATGTGCTGAAAAACGTCACCCTCGGCTTATATTCGAGTCAGGTCCCGCTGCCCCCGCCAACCCGACAGAAAGCTGGAGTGTACAGAGAGAGAGAGAGAGAGAGAGAGACATACACACACACGCACGAGAGAGAGAGAGACACACACACATGCGCGCGCACAAGAGAGAGCGAGCGAGAGAGGTACCATATTGTTTTTGTTGACCCTCTTCTCTACTTACAGAGCTAGTTTACTGTTTTTCTTTGAAAACCTCTCTCTCTTCTCTCTCTTTTCTCTCAGTCTCCAAGCCTTTGTTCCTCTACATTCCTGCCTGTTTTAAATCTTCTAATAATTTGGCTAAACGGGTTCATTTTCAGTCTTAGGGCTATTTTGGGGAAGTTCACAGAACGTCTTTTAAAGTAAGCAATATTCAAAGAACGCTCCATGGCTTTCCTCCCAGACCTCCCTTTTGTAGTCCCAGGTGTTCCTGCATCACTGAGTCCCACAGCATAGTCAAAGGGTCAAACACACTTGGTGGCTTAAAGGCTTCCTGTCCTTCAAAACCTATAACAGGAACATTCCTGTTCCACCCAGGGGAAACTAATTTCACAGGGCACCTACCTTTGCCCAATGACCTTTCAGGTAGCTAGTGCCCTTGGAAGTTACTTCTAGAATGCACAACAATTAGCCCTACTTGCTCACATTTTAAGTATCTCTGATTATGGCTGGGTATCCTGTTTGTGGCTACCAACACACATCACTACTATCACGAGTCCTCCTAATAAAGTATAGACAATGCATAGTGTGTGTCCTATCAAATTGGCATTTCCAACCCCTTCTGTCATCGTCCAACTGGCGCGTTGCTGTGCCACACTAGGTAAAATTTAAAAAGTTAAGAAACCCTGAAGAGGATTTGAAGATGACTTGATCCTATCTTAGTAGTAAGTGCTACAAATCAAGCACCAACACATGACTGGAGAACCTCTTTGATAGTAAATGTGTCTTAATTTGTTTACAGAAAAAGACGTGTATGTCCTTAATAGGATGCAGAACATGAATATGTATGAGAAGAACATTTGTTAGTTTTTCTATGATCAAGGACACTAACATTTTTTTTTTTCTTTCAATTTATTACAACCTTTTCCTGACATACTACTTCTTTCTATTTTGGCTAATCCTGTTATGGGTTGCCACAGCAGATCATCTGTTTCCTTATCTTCCTGCCCTCTGCATCTTGGTCTGTCACACCCCCCACCTCCGTGTCCTCTCTCACCACATCCATAAACCTCTTCATAGGCCTTCCTCTGTTCCTATTGCCTTGCAGCTTTGTCCTTCGCATCCTTCTCCCAATATACCCAGCATCTCTCCTTTGCACACGTGCAAACCAATAGAATCTTGCCTCTCTGGATTTTTCTCCAAGCCGTCCAACCTGAGCTGACCTTCCAATGTACTCATTTCTAAACCTTAACATCTTTAACTCTGCCACCTCCAGCTCTGTCTCCTGTCTTTTCAGTGTTGCTGTCCAAGGTTATTATACTTAACGAAAACTAAAATCAAAACTGAAACTATTAATAAAAAACATTTTTGTAAACTGAAATAAAATAATTAACAAAACCAAAATGAAAACTAAACAAAACTATTAAAGTAGCTGAAAAGACTAACTGAAATAAAATAATAATGTACTAAAAATATGTTTAATTTTGCGTTACAACCAGACTTACACAAGGGCTAATCTCGCCTGCAGGGGTCCCAAAATTAATCAAAATATATTAATAAGTATTTTATATTAGGTTGTTGAATAAATATTCCTGCCGTTAGTCTTCAACCCTTGTAACTTTTAACTCTAAAACAGAAAGTCATCCACCATGATCCGCCTGCATATATTCATCCAGTGAATGGTGGCTGGTGATGGAGGGTGAGTTTTGACACAGCATTTACAGTGACAGAGCAAGATGCAGGCACATAAAGAATTTGAAGAAGAATGCGATTTACTGTGTGATAATAATGACAGTTCTTCAGGAGCATGATAGATTCTGGTTCAAGTATTAGTGAAGCATACCAAGGTGATGTTTTGCTTTGAACGTGCTTGACAACTTTCAAAGCTGCCATTCACTGTGTTTCTGGGGCTCAAGAGAGATGTATTAGATACAGATAAATGATGACATGTTAGCTGTAATTCTGAATGAGCCCAAGATAGAGTATATACACAGCAACTAATACAACAGTACTCACTAAGCCAAATTTCAGGCTGTGCATCAGACTGATATCCATTATGATGATCTGACGCATTTCTTTGCGCTTCTTGTATATCAAGATGTAATTCAAACGCCTGATGTCGGAATGTGCTGGTCAACAAAAGCTTTACTATATGGATAGAAAAGTCACAAGTGAGTAACGTTTCAATTTATTTCTCAGGTGTCTTTGTTTTGTTGAGAATAATTCACCTGTAAGTTCACACAGTTGGCAATGTCACTACTGAACTACAGGTAGGTAGGCAAAGAGTTTGCCAAGTGGTAAAAAACCAAACCTATTAATGTGTTTTTGTATTTATTCTGCATTTATCTTTTTTACTTTTACATCAATTATGTTTTAAAATATGTGTCCTCCTCTTTTCAGTCTTTCTCAGTCTCTCAAAACAGATGTCATACTCTTTTTGTTCTTAACACCAACCATGTCATACATATTGCATATAGTATTGTTGCAATGGGCTGGCACCCAAGACACCCTGCCTTTAATCCAAAGCTGCTGGGATAGACTCCAGGTTTCCTGAGATCCTGCTCTGGATATGCAGATTTAGGAAGTGTATACTGTATATTGCCTAATCTCAGATGTTGTTTCTGTCATTTTGTGGCCGCCCATACTTCTATTACCTGTTCATACTCTGCTCATTAAGGGTTTATTGTTCTTATACATGGGCTTTTCAAATCTCACTACCCTAACCTTGACACTGCATGCTTGTTTTTTTCTTTGTTTCCCTCAATACAACTAGGTGGGGTCTGCACACTGATTCCAACCTAATAGCCCTGTTCTTCCTAAGCACCCAATGATTTACATAATCACATCTATCACAACATATATTTTCAGGCCTGCAAGTGGCAAAATTCTGTCTGTAAATTTTATGTGCCTGAGATGGAATCAGAGGTCAATATGGCTGGTAGAAAATAACAAAGCCCAGTATGGGAGATTTTTAAATGCAATACTGAAGGCATTTATTGTAAGCACATTGTCTTGGAGCAGGATATGTTGTATGCTGTAGAACTTTAGAGTTAAATCGCTCAAACCTTAAAATTCATGTAAATTTTATCACAAATTGGCCCATTCTGGGCAAAAAAGAAAAAGATGAAAAGTGCCAACAGTCAGCGCACATTTGTTCAGCACAAATGATGTAAAAATATTTTAAAAATTCTAAAACTGTTTACATTTAGTATCTGTTTTTGATAGTGAACCATGTAGTGTAATAAGCTTCTACTAACATTAAACTCATATTTTATCTAAACCCATTAAGTGTACAGTTCTGTCTGATTGTGATACAAAATTAAACTCCGTAGGAGCTCTTTTACCATACTATAACTACTAAAACTAAAACTGAAACTGATAGTTATAAAAAATAAAATTGAAATGTCTATTGCGAAATGAAAACAAAATTAAAATTAAAAATACACAATGAAGGAAAACTAAAACTAAACTAAATTTCCAAGCAAGACCAGAAATAATCTAGAAATAGCAAACTACTGTACTTTAATATTAAAAGGCAAAACTATAATAACCTTGCTGCCGTCTCCAACCTACATAACATAATAATAATAATGGTCTTACTATCATCCTGTAGACTTTCCATTTCACTTTTGCTGACAACGTAACAAATCACTTCTGACACTCATCTCCACCCACTCTACCCTTCCTTCTCCTCTCTTCTCATTACTACTCTGTACTGTTGATCCCAAATATTTAAAATCATTCACCTTCACCAACTCTACTCCCTGCATTCTCACCATTCTTCTGACCTCCCTGTCAATCACACACATGTATTCTGTCTTGGTTCCACTGATTTTCGTTCCTCTTCTCTCCGGGACATATCTTCACCTCTCCAGGGTCTCCTCAACATGCTCCCTACTCTTGTTATAGATCACAATGTCATCTGCAGGCACCATAGTCCATGGGGACTCCTGTCTAATCTCGTCTGTCAACCTGTTCATCACCATTGCAAATAAGAAAGGGCTCAGAGCCGAACACAGGTGTAATCCCACTTCCACCTTGAATGCATCCGTCATTCCTACTACAGACCTCACCACTGCCACACTTCATTCCTACATGTCCTGTACCACTCTTGTATACTTCTCTGCCACTCCCGACTTCCTCATATAATACCACAACTCTTCTCTAGGCGTCCTATGATATGGTTCTTCAAGTCCACAAAGACACAATGCAACTCCTTCTGGCTATCTCTCTACTTCTCCATCAACACCCTCAGAGCAAACATTTCATCTTTCTTGGCATGAAACCATGCTGCTGCTCACTAATCATCACGTCCATTCTTAACCTAGCTTTCACTACTCTTTCCCATAACTTCATGCTGTGGCTCATCAATTTTATCCCCCTGTAGTTACTACAGTCCTGCACATCTCCCTTAGTCTTAAATATCAGCACCAGTACACTTCTTCTCCACTCCTCAGGCATCCTCTCACTTTCCAAGATTCCATTAAACAATCTGGTTAAAAACTCCATTGCCATCTCTCCTAAACACCTCCATGCTTCCACAGGTATGCAATTTGGACCAACTTTTCCATTCTTTATCCTCTTCATAGCTGTCCTTACTTCCTCCTTGCTAATCTGTTGCACTTCTTGATTCACTATCTCCACATCATCCAACCTCTTCTCTCTCTCATTCTCTTCATTCATAAGCCTCTCAAAGTACTCTTTCCATCTGCTCAACACACTCTCCTCGTTTGTATGTTTCCATCTTTATCCTTTATTACCTTAATCTGCTGCACATCTTTCCCAGCTCAGTCCCTCTGTCTAGCCAATAGGTCCAGGTCCTTTTCTCCCTCTTTAGTGTCCAACCTCTCATACAACTCATCATATGCTTTTTCTTTAGCCTTCACCACCTCTCTCTTCACCTTGCGCCTTATCTCCTTGTTCTCTTGTCTACTTTCTGCATCTCTCTGACTATCCCACTTCTTCTTTTCCATCTTCTTCCTCTGTACATTCTCCTGTACTTCCCCAACCACCACCAGGTTTCCTTTTCCTCCTTCATCTGTCCAGATGTCATGCCAAGCACCCTTCTTGCTGTCACCCTTACTACATCTGCTGTAGTTTCCCAACTGTCTGGTAATTCTTCACTACCACCCAGTGCCTGTCTCATCTTCTCCCTAAACTCAACCTTGCAGTCTTCCTTTTTCAACTTCCACCATTTGATTCTTGGCTCTGCCCTTACTCTCTTCCTCTTCTTGATCTTCAACGTCATCCTACAGACCACCATCCTATGCTGCTTAACCACACTTTCCCCTGCCACTACTTTGCAGTCTTCAGTCTTCTTCAGATTGACTCTTCTGCATAGGATGTAATCTACTTGTGTGCATCTTCCTCCACTCTTCATTCCTCTCCTTGACACCGTATCTACCCATCACCTCCTTGCCTCCTCTGTTCCCTTCACCAACATGTCCATTGAAATTCGCTCCAATCACCACTTTCTGTCCCTTGGGTACACTGTTCCATCACTTCATCCAACTCACTCCAAAAATCTTCTTCCTCATCCAACGCACACCCAACTTGCGGGGCAATATGCACTAACAACATTCATCATCTCACCTCCAATTTCCAGCTTCTTAACCATTACTCTGTCTGACACTCTTTTCACCTCCAAAACACTCTTGACATACTGTTCCTTCAGAATAACCCCCTACCCCCATTTCTCCTCCTATCCACACCATGATAGAACAATTTGAATCCACCTCCAATCCACCTGGCCTTACTCCCCTTCCATTTAGTCTCTTGCACGAACAATATATCAACCTTCCTTCTCTCCATCATATCAGTTAACTCTCTCCCCTTACCAGTCATACTGCCAACATTCAAAGTTCCTCCCCTCAGTTCCACTCTCTTTACTTTCCTCCACTCCTCCTGCCTCCGGACATGTCTCCCCCCTCTTCTTCTCCTTCTTTTTCTTCTTCGGCCAACAGTAGCCTAATTTCCACCAGCACAGTACTGGTGACGGTCGTTGTTAACCCGGGGCTCGACCAATCTGGTATGGAAATTTTTATTGTTGTCCGCATATTGATTTGGCAAAATTTTGCCCTTCCTGACATAACCCTCCGCATTTATCTGGGCTTGGGACTGGCTTGAAGAAACACACTGGCTTGTGCATCCCCTGTGGCTGGGTTAATTACATAATTTAGTATTGATAACAATAAATGTAAATAATAATAATAATAATATTAATATATATTATTATTATTATTACCATTATTATTATTATGATGATGATGGGTGCACCTTAGCCACTCTGTTTAGACTATTGTGGTTTGAGTATGCTTTTCAACCTGAAAAACAGGGAAACACTTTTCTGGAATCTGAATAACAGAACTGGGAAGAGAATAATAAAATAGTAAACAGCAGACCAGTTTCATGATTAACAAATGCATTTACTTTAACCAGCTGCAGGACTTTGCTACTTTTAATGGTAGAAATCACTCAAGGGTATACATTTATTTGGCTTTTATCTTTGCAGAATTGTTCAGCTGATTATGTTTATGTGGTGGGAGTAATAGATATTAGACCTTTTTTTAAAGAGCTTTTTAATTTTCACAAGTTCCAGTGGAGTAAGCGCAATTACATGTTCTTAGGTGGCTGCTCCTCTTCTTAAGTGCTGTGCCTATTTAGCACACTCAGAATAAAATGCAGAAATTGGTTTCGGTACTCCATTATTAGGCTGTCGTAGAAAATGTAATCAGCTGGAACCTGTCTTTGACTGCAGGAGAAAGAAAAAGCAATTCATAATTTATGATTTGAGCCGACCTCTTTGATATAAATCATATGCCGAGTTAGAATGAACCTGAAGATTAGAAAGAGCTTTAGAGATTATTTATCATTCAATCAAAATAAAGTATCTTATGGCAACATCTATTACATTAAAGAACCTTTATGCTCCAATTGTGTGTGAAAAAGTACAAGTGGTAATTTGATGTAGATATAGAGGCAATATTATAAAAACAGGAGCCTTTTTTTTAGTTAGTCAAGTCATATTTTTATGTGTCAGTCATTATGTATAGTACCCTTAGCGTGTTCCACTGCCTGCAATTTACCATATTTGCACGCATTTTGCAATCCCCTTATTCTGTTTCTCAGTTTGAATAAATGAATACAGTACGAATAAAAAAAAATACGATTTTTAACTGACATATTTTCAAACTGAAGAATGGTCCTGATTGGATCCAAGGTTAAAACCTACAATTTTTATTAGAGAGGGAAAAGTTGTTGACACTGGGTTGACTGATTAATAGTGCTCTGTCACTTAGAGTCCCCACACTGATAGATAACTTGGTCCAATTGCACACAGGCAACAGTGTTCAATTAAACCTGATGCATCAGTGGACTGAGAAATCTACCTGCTCTGAAGGCAACTGAGGTGCCTCTTACAATGCTTTCAACTTTACAATAGGGGTTTAAGTTTTTGCTATAATGAATGTACAGATTTTTGAAGCTCTTGGTGCATAGCTCTAAGTGACTAATAAAGGCACTAAAGTAGCCCCGTTCTCAATAGTTGTCATTTTATATCTATAATTTATCAATTTTTTATTTATTATTATTTTTATTTATTAATGAATCACTACAATTTATACATTACAATTTATATAATTATAGATAGGTAAGACAAAGATTGCTATATCTTATTAAAATCAGATTCCCTTTCCCCTAACTACCTAGAAAGCAAAGGACAATACTTTAATATGGAATTGCTCAAAGAGAATGGCATATTCAGAAGGTTAAAATAGTCGAGCATTTCCGGCATTGTTAGATGCCTGCTAGAATCTAAAAATCTATTAATTTTTTTTCTAATTGAATTAATTTAATATTCAGTTAAAATAAGGCATTCTTTTACCTTTGTGTTTGGATGTTTGGATAGAATACAACCTGTTGATGAAGATAAGAATACTCTCCAGCAGTGTAATGTAGGTTATCCCATTAGGTTGACCATTAGTTAGCAACCCTCCATCAGGTGTTATCTCAGATAGCCATTAGAGAATATTGTGATGCCAAGACTTTCTGAAAAATAAGCATGAGATTTTATTTCAAAAGGTTATTAAACATTCCCAAACAGGTGACCCAAGGGAGTACGAGCATGGAGTCATCTCCCACAAATAAGGTCTAGGTTTTCTTAAATTCTTAGGTAAGAATTTTGAGTTGTGCTAGATGATGTTTTTCACATATAAAGGAAGAGTGTATATTGTCAGCTGCTGGCTTTTATTCATTACCTGAAGCCTTGTGTTATATAATGCAAGGAAAAAAAGTCTACCATAATTTTTAACTTTAAAACTGCTATCAAAATCAGGAATGGATTAAAATGACAAGCCGCTCAAGTCCTCAACAATGAGGTTCCTGTGAGTCAGATCAGCCTTGGGGAATCACGCCACATGGTCATAGTGCCGTAACTGACGCTCCCTCACAATGCAGGTAATGTGCCTCATTCAGGACTCTGTAAGCAACCGCTCATTCAACACAACGTCAAATCTGCGGTTCCCAAGGATTCTCTAAAGAGACACAGTAGTGAAGGTGTCCAGTCTTCCTCCCTTATCCTCACATAATGGTTTTGCTTGCACCCCGTCACAGACTAGTGCAGAGCTGGACCATCATGGTCCTTCAGTGCTGTAGAATTTATTGATTTTTCACTACCACCAGTTTTTACAATCAAAGATCAAGCTATATATGCTTCTGCATTCTGGTATAAGTGCTAAATGTGGCTGTAGTATGTGTAATATCTTTCTAACTTTTGGAACAAATCTATTGAATTTGCTTGTCACTTAAAAGTTCTGCTGATCTGTATGTTTTCTCCTTGACCTGCTTAAGAAGAGATCCAGTATCCATTTTTCAGAGAGCACTTGAAAAGTCATTTCATCCAGATGAACAGACAGTCTTACAATTAAACATATGCCTTCATTCAGTGTCATCTCTACCCTTTGCAATACAGCCTAGCTTTTATAATGGTATTTAAAAAGAATAAAGCATACAGAGTGAATGATGAAATACAATACACATTGCTACAGACGGCAGATCCATTTTGAATACTCAGGCAGACTTCAAAAAAGGGAATACAATAAGTCAAAGCAAAGAGTTCAAATAAAAGCCTGACTGAAATGAAAATTTGAAGCCACTGTGATTTTCCATTCCTAGGTGTGACAACACTGACACAGACTGCAGTAGACAAGTACTGATGATAGATGAATAGTTTGCAGCAGTTTTTTTTAATACATATTTAGCATCATGAAAAAAGAATGGATAATTCTGGGTACCTCAGCTCTTGTTGTTCTGTTTTTTTTGGGAAAGGAGCACAAGTGTCTCACACAGGCCACATCCCAGGAGGGTGGACTGTCCAAAGGATTAATGCTACACCCATTTGCTATGGGACAGATGAAAAATGCAAGATTCCCAATGAAAAATTTCACATGATTACCCTTTGAAATATAGCCTCAGGGGGACAATTCAAAGAAAGTAGTGCTACCTAAATTAGCCAAGCTGTGATGTTATACTGACCTCTCACCTCATTTCGATGATATTAAATAAGAAAAATAACTGCCTGATCATCCAGAAATAGTACTTTTGTGGACACATTGTATTTGGAGCAATGTGAGGCACGTTTAATGTACTAAATCTGGTCTTTATTTACTTCAAAAATTGTTAGAGTTAATTGCATTGTGTGCTGACCAAGTAGAAAATAAACAGTGACCTTGTATTTCATCCAAAATGCCAACTAAAAATTCACATTAATGCAACAAAGTGGAAATATTAGATATCACAAGTGACAGGCCCAAAAATTGCCATAGCATGAGAAGGCAACTTTAGCACAATCCAAGAAGGTAGCTGAAGACTGGCAGTGACTGCCTAAATCGTCATGCCATTCTTTATATACAGAATAAGACTTCTGTCTGGAAATCTGTCCCAGGCATCCAATAGGCTATTTAAGCTTCCTGATAATCAGATGAAAAACTAAAGAGTCCCCACTGTGTTAAAAAGGGCAGATTCATAGGTATCATCATGTTTGGTTTTCTAAATCTAATGAAACATCTGGAGTCTTTTCTCACCAAATGCCCCCTAGCAGTCACATTATATAGCATTATTTATTTCTTGACATCACATGCTGATTTGTATTCTGGTACATCGTCCATTGAGGTTGACTTCTGTGTAAAATGTGTGTAATTTCATGGCTTTCCTGTGGGAGCTCCAGTTACCTCCTCCATTCCACAGAGTTTCTGACATGTTTGGCTGATAGCTCTAAAATGAAGGTGCCTGGTTATGTGAATGTGGCCCAGTGTTCCTTCCTTTTGTTAATTTCTGCCTAAATGAGATGCAGCTCCTTGAAATTCCCTGATGAATTCCAGTTTCTTGCATGATATATTATTGTTATATATTTAATGTCAACACACATATTTTTAGTCTTATTTTTAAAAGTCATTATTTTTAACTACGTAATGGGGAATTTTTGTTGATAATCTGCAGTCTGCATGAGATTTAGTGGTAACATTGTATAACATTTATCCCCACCTAAGCTGTTCTTACACCCAGAGCCTTAGATACGGTAGATGAAGCTGGTATTCAGATCACATAGATTTTGAAGATCGTTATTCCATGATTAACTGCAAAACCACAAGAGGAAGCATAATAAATAGTTTACTGTTCTCCAGTCAGAAGAAGGAAAAATCTAATTTGTTGTTTTGTGTTTTTCCTAGCACCTCTGTATTAACTATATGAATGTGTCTGCTAGGCTTGATTAATTTAGAATTATAGTTGATATTTTAAAATGTGTCATTTTTTTCCATTAAGAAAGGTTTATGCTGGGCAGTAATTTTGTCGCACAATGAAAGAACACTAGTGTAGTTTTAAACTAGCTGTGTATAATTGAATAGCTATAACTTGTAGTTAATCGTGGCCCACTGCCATTAATGTGATTCAGAGATGGCTGTTTCCACAGCATGCGTAGGCAACTACTTTATTTATTATGCATACTTATTTATTTATCTACTCGACAAATGGGACTTCAGCATTCTGGTAGTGAGTGAGAAACTGAAAAGGCCCCCCAGACACATTGTTTTGTGTGACAAGAAGAACTTTATCTGTTCATATGTATTCATAAGCTGTCAAGATAGACAGCTCTTCTGATTGTCTTTCTTTATTTTCCATGCCCTGCAATTAGTGAAAAAAGCAAATACACATGTTGATTAGTTTTTGAATGGCTGCCTTCTCGTATTTTTCATAATTTTGTTTTTATTATATTTTATGAACAGTTTCCCAAGGAAAGATCATTTTTATATTTTTAATTCTATGAGGAGAAAAACATGCAAAAGCAGTAGCCAGGAACAAGCCTATTACAGCCTATGATTTATGCTAGAGCACTGTGCAATGAAATCTCAAAGCAATATGAATCCAAATAATTGATTTTACTAGTACCTGAAAAGATTATTAAGTCAGACTCACTCATGTTCATGCATCTTTCATTAGTGGGTGCATACATGCTTTTCTGATCAGGTATTTCCTGATTTGTCAGAGCTTAATCGTATGCACTTGGCAGAAGCAATAAACCTCTGAGACAATTGTGCTTGAGTGCATAAAGCCTTTTCCCAGTCACTTTAATTGTAAGGTATTGTTTACTAGAGGGCATAAAACATGGACGTTAATTATACACCTAAAAAATAATCATAGTAGAATTTAATTGTGGAGTTGCCAGTGGCACTGATGTTTATTGATTCATAATGATTCTTTACCAAACCTTTTTCTGATGTGAATATTTTCTACTTACATATTATTGATTTTTGATTTTTTCATTCCAAAAATATCTAAACATATTTCACCATAAAACTTAACACTTATATAAGCATGCACACTATGAACTAATAATATATATAGAGACAATGTAAAAAAGAAGAGATCCGTACAATAGACTTTCCACTGTGCTAAAGCTGTTATGGAGATGACATGGACTCTCCTGCAGGTAACAGCCTAATTTATTTGATGTTTATCAAATACCAGCCAAGCCAAATTATAATGTGTTCAGGATGAATCCCACATTACTTTATACAACTGCAAAATGTAGTCTTATCCCATAAGAAGAGTTGAAACTGGTGTGAGGGTTCATACAGAGGAGATGGGGAAATTGCAGGTCTCCTCCATGAGAGCACTAATCTTTCACCTTATAAAACCGTTGTCTATTAAGAAAGGCAGAAAAGTGCATATGGGCAGTTTCTATAATATACAATTTGCATCAATTCAGCAGTGAAAATTATTTAAAAATTTTGCCTCACTTTTAAACACCTCTAAAAACCCCTTAAATGAATGGAAATAAGAGCTATGAAGCAATGCTTCAATACTTACAAATTATTTGTACTGCATATTTAATCATAGGTTAATAACATTGTACTGGGATTTAAAAAGTTATATATTTAATAAAATACAAAAAAACAATTGCAAAATTACTTTTTGCCTATCTTAATAACTCTCATTTGGGACACCATTCATAGATGGCAGGCATGGAAACTCTGTTTCTTTCCATATTTTGTTAGCCATATCTAGTGTAATGGTTGCTACATTTTTTCAAGCAGTAGGTAGTTCATCTCATAGATTTTTTTTAACAGTGATTACTAGAAAATGCATTAGTGACCTTCTGATCATTTACACCAATACTGTGTGCCTAAACTAGACACTTCATTACTGTAATTGACAGGCTGATGCATACATGTGGTCATAGGTGGTAGAGGCATTCAATAAAGTATACAAAAATGATCTTGTTCTTGTTTACATTCCCATACAAAATGAATGTCATTTCTTGTAGTATTTTTTGTCATATTATTTATTTTATTTCTTAAGGATCATCTCAAATGTTATACATATAATATTTGGTTACTCTAAACTGGCCACAGAAGAATAAATGTATCTTATAAAGGATTGTGACCCAATAAGGGTCTGGCTTCCTGCAACATTAGTACTGGGATTAGAAAATGGATGGATGGATATTTTTATTCTTCTTGTGTCAGTATGTCTTTTTTGAGCACAATAGTTTACTTCAAAAATTAAAAGGACATGTGTGTTAACTGATAATTCTAAAAACTACTTCTAGACTGGTGTGAGTGGTGGTCCTACACAAAGAGAGCCAACCCATTTAGAACTGGTTCCTGCCTTGCACCCAGTTGTCACCGGATAGGCTTCAGCTTCCTATGGTTGTGTAATTATTTTTAACAGGTTTGAAGATCAGAGTTATAAATGTTACATTTAAAAATAAGTAGAAGAAAAGTTAAATACAATGTCGTCATTTTTGTCCTCATTTACTAAATTCACAATGACTTGCACCACATAAAGTACATAAGTTCATTGTTCATGTTTGAAGTTATAAATATAAAAAATCCAGAGATTGCATTTATTTTAACTAATGACTCTTGAAACAGTTACAATCTGTTATTCATACCAAGGTCTTTGGAGGAAGTAAGAAAATACAATCATTAATGATTATTTATTTTTTTAACTTTTTCCTGTAATACAACTAGATGATGTTTATTTAAAATATAGAAGACATAATATAAACCACTTTGTGATCCATTTGACTGTTTTTACCTGTTAAGTGAAACACTTATATTGCTCTTTGTTATCTTTGTTATTGTATGTCCAAGTACAAGAACATATGTCTTTTATATTAAATGAAGAGTTAAATGAAGAGTTGTGTGTGTAAGTATCAGGAGCCAGATTCTGAAAAATCATTAATAAAAGAAGTTATTCCTCCAAAAATGTTTCTTTTTACTACATTTTGATTGCCTGTTTGGTTTGAAGATAGCTTCTGTATGTATGAGGTTAAATGAGTAATTAATTTCAGTTTATAACATTATATAATACATATAATGACTCCAGAAACATTTACAATCTATTATACATGTATATAATTTGCAGTCTAAATCATACACTTTGCTTTTCAATAATTACCAAATCTTAATAGTATTTTTATTAAATTAGCATGAATTTTTAATTTAGCATAATGTACTATATTTAATTCTTTTAACATCAATCAAGATGTGTGATTTGATGTTTTCCATATTTTTCTCATTTAAAATGCCAGATGTTAGATGCTTATTGTGCAGTCTTAAGGATCACAGAGAATTATATTCTCAAGGACATCTAGACACTACTGGTGCCATATATTAAAAATAAATCTGTATCAATAAATCCTCAATATATATTGCAAGCCAGTGATATATTTCTCTAATGGACTTTTTTTTATTAATATTATATTAGGCATGGAATGCTATACCCTCAGGTATAATATTTTTTTCAAGGTCTTTTATCAAGTGAAATTGGGGCAGTACAATTGGGATTTAAGACTAAGCTGCTAGTAAACTGCATTGCATTTTTATTTGTGCTATTAGGACTTCACACTGTGGAGGGGATAGCAATCCAATGTCAATGTGTTAGGAACGCTAATAAAAAGAAAGAAGGCAATTATAGGCAAGAAGGCAATTTTTTCCAAAGTATATTTTTAGCTTGGGGGACTCCAGTGCTTTGTACAAGCTCTGACACAGTCATGTTTAATTTCCAAAAATAAGTAGTCATGTGGAGTGTCTATGACTTACTTTGACGTTCCTATAAATCTGTTACCTACCATTTAACATTTCAGCGCTTCAGTTCAGCCTTATAAATTTAGCCTCCTTGGGTTACAATAACCTTTCTTTTGTGTGTCCTTTTTGAGCTTTCTTGTTACCAGTGAACTTTTTGTTACTAAATATTTTTTCAGTATCATATGTCAGCGTCAGACGTTCAAACTGTTTACAAAAGAAAACAATGTATTCTTATTTGGAGTACACTACACCTGTTTTTTTCAGGTATAACTATTAGGTTAAAAAATGTTTGTTTATTAAGTAAACACACATGAGGAAGGGATGATCAGAGGGAAAATCTCAAAGTCCCAAATGAAACTAATTACATCACAAACTCTAGTAGCCTTTAAAGGCCCGGTTATTACAATGCTGGCTCCTGACTATCAGCTAGAGGTTGCTTATTTGCTTGATAACTGCTGAAATACATTACATCAATCATGTAATACTCTTCCACTCACCTCCCAATCTAGCTAAACTACTACCCTGCTGTTTGAACCTTTGCTTCAGCTTTCCACCATACTCTAAACTAGCTATACCTGCAGCAGGGAGTTGACATTAACCTGTTCCCAGGGGTTCCTTCTGCGGCAATCCTTGCAACTTATACCAGGGCCTGAAGCACCTAACTTTAGGCCCAAGTATGTTGTACTACAAATCCCTCTGTTGATCCATAGGTAGCCCTGTTGTTGTGAACCTCAGAAATACCACAACAGCCAGGCTGTGACCCTCAGTGATTGCCATAGAAACAGGCCTCACCCCAGGGCAGTCAGACCTGTATTTTAAAATGCCATTCAAGTGGGAGGATGACTGCAAGCCTTCTGGCTTAAAAAACAAAACCAAAACATTGTTCTATGATTCTGTGATCATTTTCATTAATTTTTATGACTAAGATTAGTAATGTTCCCACAAGTATTACTACTATTCCTACTCTTATCTACTGTCAAGCTCGACCTGCAATCATATTGTTTTTCTCTTATTTCACTCAAAGAGTTATCTTAATTGGTAAATGGTATGAAACCATTCTTCAGTCCCCTTTACATTTTACCTGTTTCTTTATTTAAAAATTCATTCTCCTAGGAGTAATGTATTGTCCATTATCAATAGCTCCCTGATTTCAGGCTATGTCCCTGCTTATTTTAAACAAGATATTGTTCAGCCTCTTCTACAGAAGCTAAACCTTGATGGTTATTGATTTAAAATTATAGGTCTATTTCTAAACTGTCCCTTATGGCAAGATCTTAGAAACAGTTGTTGCCAGCCAACATTCAGCTGTCCTGGAGGGACACAATATTTTAGATAAATTTCAGCCTAGCTTCCGTAGAATGCACTCTACTGAAACAGCTTCTCTCAGAGTTTCTAATGACATTTTAATGCATGGTGATGTGAGTGGATACTCTGTGCTAGTGTTGCTGGATCTTATTGATCATTATATCCTGATTGAGTGATTCAGGACAAGTGTAAGCATATCTGAGATAGTCCTGGAGTGGTTCTCTTCCTATCTTTCCCAAAGGAATTTCTATGTTGCTGCTTGTAACTTTGTGGCATCATGTGCTACTCTGTCCTGTGGTGTGCCACACGGTTCTGTTCTGGATCCTCTTTCATTTACCTTGTATTTAATTTCCCTTGGTTATACTTGGTACCATTGTTGTGCTGATGACATACAGTATAGTTACAATATCTGTTTTAAACCATCACATGTTTGGAAGGTTTTCTTTTTTGCTTGACTATCTGAATGTTATAAAAAAAAATTGAAAATTTAATTTGTCAATCTTATCCCAAACGTTCTAGATAACATAGGCTCTTTGTCCTCTTTTGATCAACTACAGCTGGTTCAGAATGCTGCTGCATGGCTCTAGATCATCAAAAACATCTCACATCACACCCACCCTAAATTCTTTGCACTGGCTTCCCATGAAATTTAGACTTTAAAATCCTGGTTCTGACTTTTAGAGTCCTACATAGTCAAACTCCTCCCTATATTACTGAGCGACTGCACCCTTATAACACATCCTGGGACTTTGAAGTGTTCTGATCGGGGTTAGTCAGCTGTCCTGCACCCAGACTTATGACTAAAGGAAATTGTGTTTGAAACTGTATCCCCTAAATTGTGGAACTCTGTTCCTGTAAATGTTAGATCAGTGGACATTTTAAAAAAAGTTTTATTGAGCATGTCTAAGCATATTATTCCTGGTTTTAATTTATTAACTCTCTTTTATGTTAGTGTCTGTGATGCCAGTATGTAAAGCACTTTGTGACACTGTGACCACCAGGGGGTGTCACTGAGCCCCAAACCCCAGACACAATAATGCCCATCACAATACATTGATGAAATAAAATATATTTATTCACCCAAGACACCTTTTAACAATCACCCGTGCATTAAGATCAATGAACAACCCACTATACAAATATATAGTATATACTTCTGTCCTCCAATTGAGTGTTACCCGCTGCCTCCCGACTCTGACTTCCCGATACGAGGCGGTGGGCTCCTTTTCACACAACGTGTCTTCTTGGAAGCACTTCCAGGTAAAATGGAAAGAAGGGAGCTCCTCCCCCAACAGCACCCTCTACCAGCCCCCAGGGACCTTGACAGAATTTAATTTCTGGCTTCCAACTCCCAAGCACCATTGCAGGTGCCCCAACAGGATCATCACAAAAGGACCACTGCCACCTGATATATGGGAAATGGAACTTCTCCCAAATTCTGGCTTCCGTTGGTCCAATCATCATATTATTGTGGCCAGGCATAAAGTTGTTTCTTTGTCCAGCCGGTCCACCTGTCTATCCTTCTAATCCGGCCTCCCGTTTGGGTAAGAAACTACCCATCTTCCTGGCCAGGATGCCTGTTCTCCTTCTCTGGCATATTTGTTCTTGAAAAACATGTAAGTAAAATTTACCTACTTACTTACTTTATATTCAAAGAATTTATTAAATAAACTACAGAAGAACAGAAACGGCAAGAAAATGTGAAAAGAGCAAATACAGGTTAAATCCCATTGTAGTGAAGTAACAAAATTTTCAGAATAACAAATACTTTTTGTTGGCCCGGACAAATATTCATAAAACATCATGTTTAATGGATTTACTTTTAACAAAATGTAAATTTCAGTATAACGAACATTTTTTCAACCAAAAATAGGTAACTTTTACAAGTAGCCAAAATTTAAACCAGATGTTACAAATTCAAATCAAATGTACTGGTATTTTTTTAATATATTATAGTAATAGTATTAGCAGCTCACTACTCAAAGCACGGAGCATATAGTCTCGAACCCGGTACCTTTGATTTATAAGGCAGCAGTTCTTACCTCTATACCATTCAAGAATACATATCAACTTCCTGTCAATTGATATTTGAGCTTGGATTTTTAACTCATTGACAGTAACATGTAAATCGAATGCTTTTTTTCCTTGGTTATATTCTTGAATAAAAGTGCACGTGTGTATTTGATATTTGGACTAAAGTTTTCACACATTATACACTTCACATCATTATTAGTATAACATGGAGAAAGTTTCTTCTTTAGGTATGTGTTCAGCATTTCTTGCCTCACATTTCCTTTCATCCTACACTTACCCAAATCTTTGTAGACACGGAACACAAATGAAATGAATGTAATTCCAAATAACAATATACTGTATTATTTACCCTATATAACTCCAGGCACCTCACAAGCAGATAAGGAGCCTTGGCTTGAGCTGGGAGAACATTTTGAGCTCCGTTGAGGGGGGAAGGGATAGCAGGCTGCTTGCTGCTTGTGCTGATCGACACATTTACAAAACAAAGGACACTGATGAGGAGGTACAAAGGATTTTAAGGTGAGCCGGGATTAAGAGTGTTTTCGTAGGCTTCAGGGATTCTAGCGTTAATGCCCTACAGTAAGCAATTGTGGCAGTGCAAAATCTTACTCTCATTTTATGGATCAGGAAAAACATGCCACTTGATAACATAATGATGTTAATGAAGCAGCCTGCTCTTACCTGACCATTTTATTTGTACTGAAACTTTATTAGTGTGAAATGATTTTAAAATGACTAATAAACATGTTCCTTAAATATTATAAAACAATCAACATAAACTATTATAATTTGCTACAGTCCAGTGCTGTATAGAATGTAAATTCTTACACACACTCATTAGATTTCTTGATCTAATAAGTTTTTTTGGTTTTATATATTTAAAGAACTTAATTAGTTGGTCCCAGTACCAATTAAACCATTTTTAGAAAATCAGACCAGGGAGTTGAACTTGAGCATTGAATCTATATTTTCATTCATTCCATTAATACCAGCAGGAGCAACAGTTGTCTATGGTGTGCTCTAATGAGCCTCCATCATGTACAATTTTTGTCCAGTGGGTAAAAGAACCAGATGTTGTGCTATCAGTTTTATCCTATGGGGTAGAAGTAAAATGGTGTCGCCATCTGGCTCAGTGACATTACTCGATATTCATTCATCAGGAGAAAAAGGCAATGGTTTTACACAATATTTAACAGTCTATCATATTTGTAAATAACAGAACATTTATGACCAGTATTAAATAATTTTTTGCTAAGTCAAAATCCACAATCTGCTTCAATAAGGTTTATTTTCTCCAATTGTATAATACACTGTTTCCTTTGTTACCTTTTCTTGCTCTCTCCTATAAGATATACTGTATGTATTCTTCCTAAGAAAACCATTATATTTTATAAATCATCATAAACATCAGTAAATAAAATTTCAGCACACTATATAATTATTTTTTTGAATTAAATTAAACAATTTGGAGTGAATTTTACACCTGTCACATGTTCTGCCTTATTGTACAAGAAGAAAGGCAAGTATAGTGGTAGACAGTTTTGGTGATGACTACCTTGACTTTTTACATCTTTTTATAATGTAGACCAACAAATCATTCCTATTAGCTGAATAAGAGAGGCTATCAAAAGTGCAAAACAGGAACTTCAGAACAGAACAGCCATCTTAAAAAACTGAACCAGATTAAATGGAAAACAAAGCTTGTAGTGAAAATAAATGGCCAAACCTTGAAACGAAATCACCAACAAAACTAGCTTTCTCAAACTAAACAAAGCCTTTCCTATGGGAAAAAAGAGGCAATTACATAGCATGTTGGTTGCCCTTACATAAGAAGACTGTCAAAACCACTTTACTGCAACCCATGACCTCATACACACATTCCTAGCAACATATGTGATCATAGAAATCAAATATTTGTAAGAGATTGGCATCTGAAAATGTCACGGAATGGTCTGAATTCAAGGAGGGATCGTAACAAGGAACACTGTAGTTAAATAAAGAAAGCCCAGGACATGTAATCAGAATTGTGGTCAAGGTGTAAGCAAAAAAAAAGGAAATATGTAACCAAGAACCAAAACATTGCGAGAAAGCAGAAAAATTGTCATATCCAGAAAATTCAAAACTAATCATAAAAAGTGATGCTAAGGTTTTTATGCTTGTTAGTCCAATCTTGTGTGACCAGGAAATGCCTGTCATTGATCTTTAAACCGTTGTTGTCATGATGTTACGTGTTGCACACTCCTGGGTGTCTAGCTTAGTAATGGTATTGCAAACATCAGCAAAACTATCCCACAAATGATAGCGTCCATAAGCAAAACAAGTCAGCGCTGCAAGAAAAAGGGAATCATTTTTAGCATACATGTGGGAATGCAAAATTGATATTACCTATGTATTACCAATCATTTTAAAGGCCAAGGAAATGATGCAAAAATTAAAATGAAAATCCTGATCATGATAATATCATGCCAATTAAACATGTGATTAAATAGTGGTAAACAATCACTAAAACATAAAGATTTGCAATATAAGAACACCAGGTTTGCGTTTTCTTTAGACCTGTGCACTACTCTGTAAAATATTGTAATTACTTAACTCTGTCGTTGAATCAACAGTGTTTCAAATGAAAAAACAAAGCTATTGCGATACTGTATATGGAGCTCATGAAAACACAAGAGTGGATCTCAGAAACTTATCTTATGAAGTAAAAAAAA
The DNA here is from genome assembly GCF_900747795.2 of Erpetoichthys calabaricus. Classification (NCBI taxonomy): domain Eukaryota; kingdom Metazoa; phylum Chordata; class Cladistia; order Polypteriformes; family Polypteridae; genus Erpetoichthys; species Erpetoichthys calabaricus. Next base: position 116,691,486 of record NC_041402.2, read on the forward strand.
ATGACAGTCAAGCTAATTTATTCTGTATACTATATATAAAAATATTAGCAAAATCTTGTAAAATTTTCATTTGCAACGCTCCTTTTTCTTCAAAACCATACATCATATAGTATACATCTGTATATCATTTTGTTCGTCTTCATTAGGAAAATGCAACAATGATTTTCTCATGTCAATACAGCCAATTCAACCCACATACATCAAACAAAATAACATATATACAGCTGCTCTGCTACGAACAGTAGTAGTTCAGTTGTGTATTAGAAGTCGACAAATAAAACCTATGTAATGGCACACGCTTACAAATTGTAAAAATGTATAAACATTCAATTGTCGAAAAAATCATGACTGGTGATCATGCAGGAGAAGTCACATTCCTTCCATGACCTGAGATGAAGACTGGACTCCTTTGGTACTGTGTCTCTCCGGAAAATCCTTGGGTACCGTTGGTTTGACTTTGTGTCAAATGAGCGGTTGCTCATGGAGTCCCAAATGAAGCACATTACCTGCATTGTGAGGGAGCGTCAGTTACGACACTACGGCCATGTGGCGCGTTTCCCCGAGGGTGATCCTACTCGTAAGATCCTCATTGTTGGGGACCCGAGTGGCTGGACCAGGCCAAGGGGTCGCCCATGTAACACCTGGCTGCGGCAGATAGAGGGTCATTTCCGGAGGGTGGGACTGGACCGCGTGTCTGCCTGGGGGGTTGCAAACCAGGATCCCGAGTTGTTTTGTCGAGAAGTGGGTGCGGCAACGCACTGTACCAGTGCATGCGCCCCAACTTGATTTGACTTGATTTTCTTAGTTAAGTTTATTGAAATAAATGATTTTTGACACTGTATATCTTTAAATGGTCACTGTATTTCTAGAGTGTGCTTCTTTCATAATGTCTGCATGGAAGTTCCTCCTCCCACATTGCAAAGTTGTGTGTGTTAGAATAATTGATGAGTGTGTCAGTGTGCTGTATTAAGGAGAGAGGCTCCATTGATGAGTGATTGCTGTCTTGTAATTAATGCTTCCAGGATGTAATCCATCCTCTGGAGCACCTTAAATGAAATACATTTATTTGAAAATGGATCAATTGAGAAATTTATTGTTAAATTTTTTCCAATATATACAAGGTCCTATGTCGTAATACTGAAATGACAAGTGTTTTTCAGATGAACAAGAAGACATTTAGTCAGATCTTAAAATACACATTAGAATTTGGAATGGTATTGAGTTAAATTAAAAATATTATAAGATACTCTATGTTGGCATGATGTTATTTCGATGTATGGCTATCAACATTAACTTTCAGACATTTACAAATCATTTTCTAGTATCAGATTAGTAATGTCTGTAAAATGTTAATTCGGCTTCCCATGCTAAATACTTTGTTTTTAATTTAATAAGACATTTCCTGTGAAATGCTAATTAATTCTGCATAAAGTCATTGTAATTGAGCCATTGTTTTTAATTCATCACAAATCATTACTATATAAAACTTGTGTATACCATGAAGTCATACATAAAGTGAACCTATAAAAATCAGCTGTTAGAACATTTTGTTGGTCCTTTAAATGGAATCATTTGCAAAATTTTTGGTAATTATTTCTGTTGAGTTTATCTTGAAGCCATAGTGCTTTATGTGTGGAATTTCTTTCCCCTTGTTCTGATGTATTTTTTCTGTTGTCCAAAGATGTGATGGCAGATCTGATGACAACTCTTCTGTGTACTGGTTGAGAGTGTACTTGTGTATACACCAGTGTCACCTGTGATGCACTTGCTTCCCTTCCACAGCAGGTTGTGCCCAGTGCCCATGGCTGCTGACATAGACTATTGTTCTATTTGAATCAGTAATAGAAGAACATGAATTTCAGCAAATGGACAGATTGTTTCATATATTATATTTTAATAGACAAGCTAGCCATGACTTTTCTTTTTTGCCTGGTAAGCCAACAAAAAATTTCAACACTGTACTTGATTTTTATTTGCACTAATAAGCCTTAGATAAAAAAATGTTTTAACATCTCTGTAAAGTATCTATAGATGCCCACCTGGCTTATTCCTTTAATAACTCTGGTTGCTTGTACCTCTCATTCTAACTTTAGATTGCTCTGATCCAAAAAATACCCTTGATTCAGTATATCATCTATGTATTACCATTATATCTCAATCCAGCAAAGATTCTTAACAGTTTTAATTCCTTTTTTATTATTTTCATACATGAGGACTATTATCCAAATAGAAGTTTCTCTAAAAATCTTCTAAATGCAACATCAAAATATGCTTTAAGCTGCATAGAAAACAAGTGGTTTTACTAGTCTTGACTATCTCCCACTATCTCAGGTTTGTTGTACTCACTTGCCCCTAATAAAACACTCAGGGCATTCACCATGCGTAAGATCAACAAATTAAGAGTCCACACCACAATAGTGTCTTGTCATTAATGCAGCATAATGCAGACAATGTTGCAGCTTTATTGTGGTCTTGTTCTGTAACCACTGAGGAGGTGTAGAAATGGTAACAAAGAAGATGGACTAGGAAATGAAGCAGATGTCAGAAATTATGAGGGAATCAAACTACTTGTCACCTATGTCAAAAGAAGAATCAAAGGTCCAAGTCAAAAAAGAAAACTAAGTCTTGTTTGCCAAAGAACAACAATACAAAGAATCTCACACACATTTTTCAGAACATCCATAAACTTGAATAGTGAGTGCCATGCGGTTCTGATTTTAATACATCATCAGTTCTGTTTTTGAGGTACACCCACTAGAAACAGTTCTTCAATACATTAATAATGCAAATATTGTATAATGGAAGGTGCCCCTACTCTATAATTCCAAGTCAATTACACTGGTCTAACTCTTTTATCTTTTACTTTTTTTTGTATCCTCAGTTCATCTGTGCATGTAATTTTAAGGTCATGGAAGCCACAGTCTGTTTCAGCAACAATGGCCATAAAAGTGGAAAACAACACTAGATTTATGTCAACTCGACATTTGTTTTCAGCTTCTAAATAATTGATTTTTAAATGTGAAGATGCATGAATGGATCTCAGACTTTCAAACTCGTAGTTTTCTTTTAGTTTTTTAATTTCTTAAATTGGCACGGTGTTTAAAGAAATGGCTTAATAATTCTTGGCTCCACTCCTTTATTTGGTTGAGGATAAGAGAAAAAGGGATTACTTCATAGATTTAATGAAAATTAGATTCTTTTAGATGTTATTTGTGGGTCATGTTGCATGTAGGTAATGTAACTGCTGGAGTTACAGTAGGGGAACATCTGATTGAGGTGTTTCTGAACATTACTGTCTCTTTTAGATTTATGTAAAGGTTCAAAGATGGACAATACTTTCATCAGGACTTTTTATGATGAGATAGAAACAAACAGCCACGTTTTTGCCTTGAACAAGCAGGCTACAGTTTAAAAAGGCTTTTTACATTTCTTAAGGGGCTTATTAAAAAAGATCCAAAGTGTTCTTTTAATGTTAACTGGATCAAGCAGGCTTACAAAAGCCAAACACATCCTCTTAAGAATATATCATAAAATGAATTGAACAAATGCCCAGAATATGACAGGCAGACACTGCCGCCAAGTAAGAATATTGCAGTCAATATTTTGTCATTTTTTATGGCTCAAACAGGATTATAGCAAATATCCAAGCATTAATTATACAAGACAGTTTTTGAAAACCTTGTAATTTTCATATCAGTCAAATTTAATACAAAAGCAAAATATCTCTGCGGTGCTCAAAATACAGTAGACTGACAATGTAGCACATGTACATAAACTATGAGTGAAAGGCAGAAGGCTGCAACTGGATGTGTGCATGTCTGATGTGTACATCGACAATCTTTAAATTACAGGTGTTACGTGTCTGTATGCTTTTTGCATTTTCATCTCAACATAATTATATCTTCATGTATTAACCTTTTTTCATTTTTAGTTGCCACAGGTTGTGATAAGAGATTTGAACAGTTAACTGCCTTATGCATGTTTGCAGCATACTCATCATCTAGTTGAAGACTTCAGTTTTTAAACAGTATATAAAGTTTAAAGCAGGGGTCCCCAACTCTGGCCCTGGAGGGCACCAATTACTGCAGGTTTTCATTCCAACCCTTTTCTTATTTAGTGACCTGTTTTTGCTAATTAACTTCTTTTGAATTAATTTTATTTGACTTGCTCTTGAAGACTCAGATGCCTTGTTTTTTTTTCCTTAATTAGCACCCAAACAATAGTAAGATACAAAATCAACCAAAACAAGACCAGCAAAACATGACAAACATTGTCGATCATACAATATCTGAAAATAAAGAAAGGTGAAGGTCTCAAGAATGCTGATCTACTCAGGTCCCCAAAACATATTAACAGTGCTCTTAGAAAAGAGAAAAACAGTACTTTCGGAAATGTATGTTACTGCACAATGAGAGCAGCAATGAGCCATGGAATTAAAGAACTTGTTTCATTAACGACAAGAATCGGTGCCTAATTAAGTAACTGGTTGGAGTGAAATTGGTTGGAATTTCAGGCCCTGACTTAGTTGGTCTTCTGTTGGCTCACTCATTTCACATGTGATTTCTGTTTGGGTGCCATTTAAAGAAAGAACTGAAGCAATTCAGAGGAACAATGAAGAAATTCAGGAGAACAAATCTTAAAAAAGCAAGTCAACTAAAATGAATTAAAAAAAGTTAATTAGTAGCAAAAATAGCGCACTAATTAAGAAAAGGGTTAGAAGGAAAACCTGCAGCCACAGGTGCCCTCCAGGAATGGAGTTGGGTACTCCTGGTGTAAAGGCTGACATGCTTAGAAAAATGAGGTCAGAGAAGAATATAAGAAATGCTAAAAATCATTGGTGCCTCTTGGTCTACATATTCTGGGTTAGCCAATAACTAATTAATTAATTACATTTATATAGCCTACTCAAAGCACTTTACATAGACAATGGGGAATCACTTCAACCATCACCAATGTGTAGCATCCACATGTATGATGAGTCAGCAGCCATTCTTGTGCCAGTACTCTCAGAACACATTAACTATTAGGTGGTGTAGGAATGAGAGGCACAGTTAGCCAATAAAGGACCAGGGATGATTAAAGGGCCAGAATGACCAGGCTGACGTAGGTAATTTAGTCAGGGAATTAAAAAACACCCAACTCCTTTTGAAAGATACCCAGGGATCTTTGATAGCCACAGAGAGTCGGGACCTCAGTTTTACACCTCATTCGAAGGCCAGTGCCAATTTTTACATTGCAGTGTCCCTGTCACTAGAATGGACCATTGGGATCCACATACAGACCGGGATAAACAGGATAAACACCCTCAGATGGTTTCACCAACACCTCTTCTAGCAGCTACCCAAGCTTTTCCTAAAACCAAATACTGACTGGTCCTAAACATGCTTAACTTCAGGTGGATACATCTTGCTCCCAGCTTTCTGTCCAATGTGTTGTGTTGACACATTTCAGCATATCAGTAGCTGTCATATGATTCCACCCAAATCCAAATTTAGCTCTGTACTTGCCTGAAAGGAGTTTTAAGCACTAGTTCATATGTTCTTCTGAAGACACCTCCAGGCAAGGCCAAAACTATTTTTTGTTATGGGACACCAGGTCAGAGCTCCACTTAATGGCATCTGTAGCATTACAAGGTATTATCCACAACAAATATCAGGACTCCTTGCATAATAGAAGGGTGAATTTGTCAAAAGCAAGTGTGCAAGACTCTTAGTGGTTTTCTCAAAATGAGTGATATTCGCAAATATGCATGAGAGCTGGTGTAAACTCTCACTGGCTCCGGAGGTGGAGAAACATTTGCATAGTTCAATCTATACAGTTCTTTTTATGTTTACAGAAAGAAATTAGCTATTTTTTTCTTGCTGTCAGCAGGGACAAGGACACAACACAAAAGTGAAAAAAGGCAAAGAATTATTTAAAATATATTTACAAAGTAAGTAAAGAAAAGCCAAGCAAAATGACACCTTTTATTGGCTAACTAAAAAGATTACAATATGCAAGCTTTCGAGGCAACTCAGGCCTCTTCTTCAGGCAAGATGTAAACATTGAAAAATTGATTACATCTTGCCTGAAGAAGGGGCCTGAGTTGCCTCGAAAGCTTGCATATTGTAATCTTTTTAGTTAGCCAATAAAAGGTGTAATTTTTCTTGGCTTTTCTCTACATTCATAATGGCTAACACGGTACAACACCCTAGTACTACAAAGTAAGTAAAGAAGAATAGTAAAAAGTGAGGTTAAAAAAAGACATTTACACTTCAACCTTCTGCTAAAAGGAAAAGCAGACTGCAGCATGCCCTGTCCTATTCTTTTTTACAATAATAATAATAATAATTCATTACATTTATATAGCGCTTTTCTCAGTACTCAAAGCGCTATCCACAATATTATGAGATGGACTAGAAATGAGCCCTTACCACTGTTACCAGTGTCACACACGTGTGACTAGGAGTCAGCTGATTGGACCAAGTGGAGGTAATTACCCGCCAGGCCAGGGGGTGGCGGGGTGCACTAAACCTACCTCTGTTATCTCTGCAGGCCAAAAATGGGAAAACCTGCCTGATTCAACAACACTTCCAGTTCCGGCCCCTAGACTGAAGTCACTTCCGGTCCTCGCCCCTAGGCTGAAGTCACTTCTGGTTCCTGCTAGATGACATCACTTCCACCTTTCGGCTTATAAAGCCTCCATCTTTCCTCTACTAGTCAGAACTCAAAACAATGCTCATGAGTGTTGTACAAAAACCCTTTTGCAGCCAAGGACAATATATGGGTGGCTGCCCCAAACCTTTTTGTGTGTGTCAAGGCTATTCAAGAGTACCTTCTGCTCAAGTCTGTTTTCTGTGCATCTGACCTGTATCAGGCCAATTGAACTTTTTACAGTACTGTACTATATAATGTGGCCATCCATCAAAGAAGTTTTTATGCACAGTAAAATACTGTAATATGGGTAAACAAATGGTTACTTTAACTCTGTAACAGTTAATTTATCACTGGCAATTTTGCTATGTATAATTGGTGTTTTCAAATACAATATGATTAGTCTGATTGAAGACACACATATTGGCATTAAATGTCTCACTGACAAACCTTGATTCTATGTTTGTAGTCAAGGATTTCCTTCCTTGCGATGGACTGACAACCTGTCCAGAGATTGTTGCTGCCTTGGGCCTGATGCTTGCTGAGATTTTCCTAAGAGTGTGTTCTAGATACTCTGGTTTAGAAAATGGATGGATTTCCTTCAGTTAATTTGAAAATCATCTGAGAATTAAATGTTATCAGAAACTGACCAGGAGCTACACAAGATGCCCTACAATATTCTCTAAAATGATGTGACAGGATTGCTGTAGTCGGTCTGTTTTTTTCCCTGATACCAACTAATCAGTCTGCCATAATGACTAATTTGACATTTTTGCCCACTGCTGTCATCGTCAATTTAATCACGCAGTGTTGTTTTTTTTTTTTGGTGCCTTTAAGATTGTGTCAATAGACTTAAAAATTTTCTGATACAATGGACTTCAACAGAGCCCCACACTGAACAACAGCAAATAATATCAAAATATCTTTGAAAAATCTCAAATTATTCATGTTGCTTAATCCACATATTATTTATCCAATCATATGCTCACAGTTATCCCAAACACATGTATTTTCACCAGAATAATTTTATATAAACCATTTCTAGAAAATAAAGAAGAGAGTCTTCAAATGAGAACATGCTTTTGAATTGAAAACCCTCTTGCCTGGATAGTGCAGCTAATAATTCACTAGGCAGTTCTATTGCCATATTTGTTTTTGGGATAAAACAAACAGTCCCATCTGGTGAAGTGATCTTTCTTAAAAGGACCAGGCCCTTCTCAAAAAGCATCCTAACTATTTCACCAAAGTTATTCTTTTAGATGCTGACTTTTTCTATAACCAGCAGTTTAAAGACTGACACATACTATTGAAAGTATCTTATCTATGTAATTCTATATAGCTGTTTGAACTCTTCATGCAAAATAAAAAGCTCTCAGGTCAGTAATTTTCAAGTGGGCACAATCCTTATTTGCACTTCTATAATATCTCTCTATTCTGCGTCAATGGTGATACAAATTTCAGAACAACACTGCTAAGTGGTTATATTAGTCTTAATGATGAGACTTAAGAAGACTTTAAAAATATGTAAACCCCTAGTAGAATATTCCTCTGGGAAATCTGCATAAGGTCCAGCCTAGTCTTAAGCTAGAAATGCAGTGTTTATACAGTTAAAATCAAAAATTTAGGAGACAGTTCTCTGACTGATTTCCCCAAATTAGAAGGGAGTCATCACTATGAAGGTAATATGTGAAGAGATTGCTCAAAAATACAATCACAACAGGTGATAAAATACTAGTGACACAACCAAGCATGACATGACAGTCATATACCCTCACCACCATTCCTACTTTCTGTTTTTGTCCTTTATCTGTTCACACCACTTTCTTGCCTGTAAACCATTCTCTTGGTCTATTCCATATGTAATTAACTGTGAAAGGCATCTGCTGTTCTTACCCTGTCCTGGTGTTTTACTTTTGTTTACTACAAATTTATTTTCAGAGCCAGTATACACCCTAAAAAGACTATTAAACTTGTTGATCAAGAACCATTTCAAGGTAATATGTTCCACTGCATCTTTAGGGTCTATTCTGTATTTAAAATGGTCCTATCCATGGTGGCTCTGATGCTAGGTATCTGCCCCAGCAATTGGAAGGTTGCTGGTTCAAACCCTGTAAACTTTAGAAGTGACTATACTCCGTTGGGCCCTTGAGCAAGGCCCTTAACCTGCAATTGATTTGTCCTGGGTATGACATTAATCTGTATCCAGTCCTGCAAGCAGGTCCTTCGATTTGGAAAAGGCTTACGATAGAGTGCCACATCAAGAGGTCTGCTGATGCATAAGGGAGAAAGGAGTACCTGAAAAGTATGTGAGGATATCAAGGATGTGTATGAGGGAGGGAGGACTCAGGTCGTGTTGGGGTAACAGACAAGATCCCAGTTAGAGTAGTTCTGCATCAGGGATCTTCTTTAAGTGCTTACCTCTTTGATCTGGTTATGAATGCGTTAGCCATGGAAGAAAAGACCAGTCCTCATGTGCATGCTTTTTGCTGATGACATTGTGTTGTGTAGCACATGAAAAGAGGAAATGGAGAGGGAGTTAGAAGAATGGAGAAGGGCTTTGGTAAAAGGAGAGAACTGAAGATAAATAAGAAGAAAGAATGAGTTTAACTAGGATCAGGATTCAAACATTAGCCTGCAAAAAGGGCTATTGAAAAGAGTGGATAAATTTAAATATCTAGGATTAGTGGAAGCCCAATATGGAAAATTAGATGCAGATATAACCCATAGAGTGCAGTGTGGATGGAACTATTGGAAGAAAGTATCAGGATACTGTGGTAGCAAATAATTAAAGTGAAGGTTAAAGATACGTTTTTTAAGAATGTGGTAAAACCAGCAATGATGTATGAGCTGAGGCATGGGCAGTAAAGGGAGTACAGGAGAAGCAGTTAGATGTGTCAAGGATGAGAATGTTGAGATGGATGTATGGAGTTACAATAAAGGACATGAGACAGTCAGAGGTTCAATTGAAGTGGAAGAAAAATCTAAGAAAGTACAAGGAGGTATGTTGAAGTGTTATGGACACGTGATGAGCAGAGACAATGAATACATGGGTAAAAGGGAAGGGAAGTACAGGGGAAACAAAATGTAGGCCAAAACAGAGATGGATGTAAAATGTAAAAGAAGATCTGAAGGAAAGGGGTCTGAGTGAAAAGGAGGTGTGAGACCAAGCTGTATGGAGAAGGTTGACCAAACTAATCGACTCCACATAGAAATGGGAAAAGATGAAATAGAAGAAGTCCCCTAAACCTATATTTATGGTATAAACCAGTGAAAAATAATACTAGTAATATATCCAAAGCAGAAATGGGCCTTTCAGCTTTTATTTTTAATCTCATGCCATTAAAGTGAGCAAATATCAAGTGGCTACATCCTGGGCTTGTAGAATGAGCTTTTGTGTTATCATCCTTGGTTCCATATGTTTAAACTCTCAAAGACTAACAGGAGAAATATCTGAAGATCAAATGGTGGAACATGAACATGTCTGTAATTTCATTTTTTTCAGACAGAATGTTTATTGAGGGTGTGAGTAAGTCTTTTAGTTTTACTATTGCTAGTAGTTGTCGTTGTCATTTTCTGTTGTTGTTGAGTTGCATTTATTTATTGTTCATGTCAAACATTCATTGTTTTACACTTTCAGTATCCTCTTGTGTATGATTTTGGGTCGTGTGGCTCAGCAGAGTGTGTGCAGTCATGATAACTTATTTTTGAAAGCGTCTTTTACAAGAAACTGCATTCATTGCTATAAAAAATAGAAAGAGTGGGGGAGAGAGAGACTGCAAGAGAATTTTTAACAAGTCAGCACAGTAACAGATTGATTAATACTGCAACTTTTGCTCTCAAGTCTTCAATACGATTATTTGACAAGTTGTTGTCAGTGTGTATTGTCAGATTCTTCATGTGTCTGATTTGTTTTTCTCTATAAAGAGTTCAGTTTTCATTTCAATGGCACGTAGACTAAGTGAATTGGTGACTATTTACATGTACGTAGTTTTGGTGAATGTGGCCTGCAATGGATCAGAGCTCCATCCGTGGTCATTATGACACTGAATCTGTTGCTGCCGAAGTTGAGAACAGTCCTTGCAACTCTAATTGGATTCAATGAAGTGTTCACTTGTGGATGGACAGCATGCTAATTTTCAGATCACTGATGTAAACAGTTCACCAGTGACACCTTCTGCTTCTGTTTGCATAACAGTTTTATTCATTTTAATCCAGTAAAAAAGAGAAATTGAAATATGCTGTTCTGCTGTTAACTATTAATCAAACTAACTTTCAGGGCAGTGGCAGTTCAGGCTAATGACTTCAATTGTGCAATAATTGCTCTTGATTTAAAAAGATTTTAAGAATGTTAACAAAAGAAAGTTAAACAAATTTTTAACCATTATTGGACATTTTACTTTGGTTCACTGAATCTTGCGCTTGTTTATCAAGCATATTTTCTTTTTTACTTTCAGGCCATTGCACAAGCAATAAAATAAAAGTTACTCCTCAAAATAGGATACTTCTCCAATGATGTGGAATAATGAGTGCTGTTACAGCTATTGCAGAAAAGAACTCAAGTCCTTTGAAGGCATTGTACAATACTGGTGCAATAACACATGTAAAATAAATATACAGTAGCTAAAACAGTCTGTTTTGGCCTCTGCCAAACAATATTTTCTTATTAGTGCAGGATGTTGTATGCTAGTTTTAACAGGATTACTGAGTAGGACAGCATTCTCTCTGAACCATAATTAGAACAATAGAACAGCCCAAAACCTCTTCATTTCTATTCTCATAATTTTTCACAATTGAGTTGAAGTTTTTTAATCCCTAAAGTCCTACTGTCTGCCACACTGCTTGGTAATTATTCTTTGAGTCTATGGTTCTCTGTTTGTATACAAAAAACTTCTGCTCATCTGCTGTTAACAAGCTTCAAGCTATGTCCTTGTGTTCTTGTTGAAGAACCCATTTTAAAATAACAGTCGATATTCACTATAAAAATCCCCTTCATAATTTTAAAGAAATCAATCATACCACCTCTTATTCTTTGTTTACTCAAACTGAAAAGGCTCAACTACTTCAACCTTTTCTAATGGCTCATCCAGTTCTGGAATCAGCCTAGCCTATCATATCTGGTCTTTCAGTAGTGCTGCTAATGCAATTTTTTCAATATAGAGACCAAAATCGCATGTAGTACTCCAGTTATGGCATGACAAATGCACTACCTGTATATGTCTTAAACATATTGTAACCTCTTTTTATTAGTGCTCCACATATTGTGCTATATAACCTAGCATTCTATTAGTCTTTTTAATTGCTTCTGTATACTGTCTGAACATAGATAGTGACAAGTCCACTATGACTCCTGGGTTCTTATCAATAATTAATAGATATTGACTAGGTTACTTTTGAGCTACTAATTTCAAACTTTTATTATTGATAACCCTTGTCAATAACAGGATAGGGATGTGAAAATCCACAGCTGTCATGCCTCTTTATTTGGTACACCGATCTTTAGGTGCATGGCCACAATTTCCATGAGCTCATTGTCTCTAGCATTGCTTATCATTTACAGCTGCCTGGTTACTACAGATACCTAGTATACAACTGAAACTATTAAGTCTAAAATGAGAAATGTTTAATAGACTCTTACTCTTCACCATGTGAACAGTTCGTTTGAACAGTATGTTTGTTACATACATACACTTGTTCACTTGTGACCATATTTCTTGGTCCTACAAACAGCTTATTTCACTATATCCGGTACTACCAGCACCAGCTCCAGTTCAACATTTAAATTTGGATTAATTGGGCTGTAAAATGGGTGGCAGATAGATGGATCGATATGCTGAATGTGGTTGGGCAAATTAGGCTAACAAGGAACATTACTAGGAAATCTGTGGGCAATGTGTTTCTAAAAGAAGAAGTACACTGGGCAATTCTTTCATTGGAGCTTATTCAATTGAGAATTGAATGCTAAGAGCAGGTTGCTATTGAAACCTTCATTATTACTCTAGGACACCAGAAACCCAGAATTAGCAGACATTTCAGTCCCTAATGCTTCATAAAATGAGAGTGTGCAGCAACATTCTATTATGCCTATGTTAAATGTGACACTAGGATGTTTTGTCAGGAGTAACACTCCATCCACAGCAATATGCTTAGCACTGATCATTGTACATAAGTGGTATGGTTGCAGTGGTTGTGTAGCTGGTTTGAGTACATTCATATTACATTCAACAATGCATTTTTAAAAAAACCATAATAGTAACTGTTGCGGACATCCTTTTGGAAATGTGAGTGTGGATGAGACAAATGTTCAAAGTCAGATTTGATAGTCATAGCTTCAAGTTAAACATTGTAGCTATAACTACAAAACATAAACTAGCATAAAATGACACAAAACAATGCATTGTGTAGGAGCAAGCAGTGCTACAATGATTGATTTCCTATCAAATTTAATGCTGCATTGCATGACACATATTTTCCAGTGCTGTTTATTTACAGTTGCCATTCTTCTTTGCTGTAGCAGCACTTTCATGTATTAAATATTCAGGTTGGTTCTGTTACCCAAGTGACAGGGATTTTTTTTCTTATTAAATCAGATTATGTAATTTCAATTATGTATTTTGTATGTTTCGTAACAGAATGTCTTGAAATATGGGGTAGGTTTGTTTCCATACAAAGCCAGTACTGGCTGCAAATTTCTACATTACTGAGAGTTTTCAGCTATCCAAGCAAAGAGAAAGTTTCAAACATCTGTTTATGTGCCTCACTCCCTGATATTCTTGACCTTCTTTTCTTATTTGAAATGCATGTATTCTAATGTGATTTACATAGCAAGTGGGACTAGAATTTTAATTGTGACATAATTTGAGAGTCAGTGCAAAATCATTTCAATAGTGCCTTCTTCACTTGCTCCACATTTTTGCAGTCTGTGAGATTGCCATCTGTTGTAGTTTATTCCTAGTTTGTGCTAAGGCCAATTTGCCACTTCATTTTCTTCTTTCTTGATGATGCTATCTAGAATAAATGTAATAATATTTTTGTGACATGCACTGCTCTTTCCGAAGAGTCACCTCTTTTGGTGTAAATCTGTAATCATGTGGCATGGATTAGGCCCATAAGTCAAATCTTTTCTAAATGTTTGGTTTATACTTTCTGCATTTGCTTGCTTCACAACCATTTTCTGTCTAACACAGAGAACTCCCTGTTGGCCTAATTATGAGTCTCAGTCAGACTCTGTGACCTAGCCTGGGAAGATAATACTGCTAAACTGGAAACACTTTAGTGAATCCCATTTATTGAGTAAGAGAATGTATCATCCCCGTTTTAATTTTAGACATATTTAAAAGTGCCGTGTGGTTATTGCTTTTTTATTTGCCATAGGTAATGTCAGCATTCAATGGGTTTAATTATTTATCATTGATATTCACAATATTTTTAGCAGTGCAGTTGCAGGTACAAATGAGTAGCTTTAAGGTCTCTGGTTTTGAACTTCAGGATTTAAAAATGATTTAGGAGGAAATAACCACTCTCCCCAGCATTTCCATTGCAATTTAGGGAGTGAAGACATCTGTCAGATGTTGGGGTTATTTTATGCTTTTTCATGTTAATGAAAGGGTGGACATTTAGGCTTGGATATGTGATTGAAACATGATGTAATGTTTGTCAGTGTGGCATTAATGGTAAAGTGGCTGGCTTACACTTGTCACTTTCATTTTATGAAGTATTTTAGACAATTAAAAGTATTTTGCATGATGCAATGGTAAGGCTTTATATACAGTATCAGAGTCTTTCGGTGAAAAAACAACTATGATTTGGCATGTGACAAGATGAAAACTGAAAAAAAGGTAAGTCATAACAGAATAGTAACAGGTGGATAACAACAGTGTGGTAAATAAATCAGTCTCTAGTTATTTTGCACAGATTTATTTGCATACATTATTAGAGAAAATAAAATCAATAAATTGCTGGATTTTCTTTTCCTTCTTTTGCCATTTTGCTGCTTACTTAAATATGAAATTCTTACTCTTGAAAAAGAAGGAACTATTTGTATCTTGATATAGACTGCTCACAACAACACAGAAGAGTATAATGACCATGATGTCCTGTAGCTCAATTGCACTATCAAGTTGTCTACATTACCTTGGAAACTATTGCATACTAAGGTTTCCTGGGTAGTTTTGAGTAATTTAAAGATACAAATATACAGATTAGCCCAGCAATTAACTGACATTAGATCTAAAGTTAGTTCCTGATTTGCATATAGTGTTGCCAGGAAAGATATAACTGTGTGATTCAATAAGCACCTTCAAAATATGGTTATGCCTTAAATTACTAATGCAGTGGGTTATTAGCCAGGGGGAGAGGCTGGACTAAAATATCCCAAATTTTAAAATCCCTTATGTGATTTTATAAAAACCACAGAGCTGCCCTTAAAGTCCATTATGTAATTAAATGATGTCATTTTGAAGCAAATGACATCACAAGTTGCATGTGTTAAAATGAGATAAGACAAATATAAATCACCAAAGCACAATCAAGCGTCTTCTTTTGGAATAACAATTGTTGCGGTAAATAATGCATGCTATATTAAATCTAACATTACCAAGGTACACTGTAGTGTCTTTGTATATACTCTGTTGTATATAAAGTAGAAAAAGAATATAAAGAACATTTTGCAAGCAAGTAGTGCAAAGTTAGGAAGGCAACCCCTCCTACAGCAACATTATTGTGCATGCACCCCTACCCCAAAACACCTGGTGGCTGAGGAGAGTAGGCTGTGGTGTTACAAAGCACAAAAGGAACCTAGGAAAAAACTATATAATATAATTTCATCAAAGGCCATTGCCATACCACTTTATGCTCATTCCAGCCCACACCAGGAACCTCATGTGTAACGCTGTGCATAGAATTCACACTAAAACATGGTGTATGGACAAAACTAGAAATGTGCGCATGCACAAAAAACATTCAGATGCATAAAACTGTGCATAAGCAAAGTTCTACGCACTTTCCCTTTATAAATCCCAATCAACGTGAATTTTAGCACACATGCATGTGTCTACAGCCCCATCCAGACTCCTCCCAGAATGTCGCTTATTTGAATATTGAAATCAATATAAATAGCCCCTTCCATTCAGTGTTTGTTTAAAAGACAATGGCAAAAGAGTGTGTAAAAAAGAAGAATTTCAGCGAATGTGAAATGGAAGTCCTGCTCAGTGAAGTGGTACGTACTGTTTGGTGGCTTAAGCAGTGCTATAAGCAACAAAAGGAAATTAATGAAGTGATACAACGTGGCAGAGGCACTTAAAAGTTCAATTTCAGAAAGTCACACAATGCCCGAAATACAAAAGTGTAAATAATTTACATGTTTAATAAGACAAACCAGTGGGCAGCAGATCTGTATTACTGTTTATTCTGTTTCAGACAACATTACAAAAGGTGCCAAGGACAGGAATCCATGCAGTGATGGTGCTGATGTGGAGAGCACATTTTCAGGTGCTGGCTGTGCACACACCTCTGCCTCAGAAACCGCCTGGTGACTGGCCGTGTTCTGATAGACACTGTTCTGGAGTCACAAAATTAAATAGTGTATGCTCTAAGAGATGAGGACAAAGGAATTAATGAATATAAATGCTGTACTATGTGATATTGACAACAAATTAAATGAATTGAAAAAAAAAACAAATGCTGAATCTGGTCACCTGTTTTTACATTCTGCTAATTACATTCAAATAAAGTTGTAGCACTGTCCAGTTTGGCCGATCATTTGGTGGGTCAGGTTCATCATACTGCATCTCTTCTGATACGGCAAGCCACAATTTTGTACCACATTATGCACCACGCTACATGATTGTACAATTCAACACACTTTCTATGGATTATAGAGCAGCACATTAATAGAGTGCAAATGATTTCAAACAAATTCATTGTCTGAAGGTGCCTATATAGCAATGTCCATGCAGTCAACCGCTCTGATTATCTGATTGGGAAAAGCGCATGCTGCTGTGATTTGTGCTGTGATGTTTGCCTGTTCGACCACAGGGTAAGAAAATCCTATATATCTGGATGGCAAGCAGATAATACCATCCCATACAGCTGGCATGACATGTCTCATTGATGACTGAGAAATACCCAATCGGTCAGCCATTTCACATTGAAAAGCTCCTGCGACTAAAAACACAAGGGTGGACAGAACATGCAAATCAACAGGTAAAGTGCAGTTCCTCAAAGTTTGCAATGCCAGCCGCAGCTCAGCACAGAGCACCAAGAGAATAGCGCTTGGAAATCTAAAACAACTTAGAAGCCAGTCATCATCATGGGACAAGAAATCAGCATGATCTCTAAATATGTGCTCTCTTCTAATTCTTCCATTTGTGATGTCTTCTAACATTGGTAAAGCAGTAGTCAGAATAGTCTGGAAATTCCGTGCACCATTATATTGTTACAGAATGATTGCAATCAAGTGCCTTAAATTTGTAAATGATAGGCAATTAATTGCTGTGTATTTGATAAAGCCCACATCATGGATGTGAATCTAAAAAAGAAAGGTAAAGAGCACAGACACAACAGCACTGCTTTGATCCTGGGTGCCATCATTTGAAAAACCAAGTAGAAATGTGTGTACATATGGTCTGAGGCTGCTGTGAAAATGTGCATAGCTTTACGCCAAGTTTAGTTTTCATAATTCTCGATGTGAGCATGGAAACAGGCATATGTAACATTTTTGTGCGTATGCACCGTTTATATGTGAGGCTCCAGGGGCCTCATGTATAAACGGTGCGTACGCACAGAAATGTTGCGTACGAATGTTTCCACACACAAATCGCGATGTATAAAACCTAAACTTGGCGTAAAGCCACGCACATTTCCACAGTAACTCATACCTTGGCGTACGCAATTTCTCCGCTCGGTTTTGCAGACTGGCGGCACCCAGCATCAAAGCAGTGCTACTGTTCCTGTGTGGTCTTTCTTAGATCCACATTCCTGACGCGGCTTTATAAATACACTGAAACTAACTGCATATTGTTTATTAGTGTAATGCATCTGATTGTAATTAATCTGCAGCAATATAATGGTCCAGGGAATAGCCATAGTATTCCAAATACCATAACTGCTTTAGCGTTGTTACGCTCACTGCATCTTGTTCTTCTTTTTGCTGCTCCCGTTAAGGGTTGCCACTGCCGGATCATCTTTTTCCATATTACTCTCACTGCACCACTCGGAGTATTTATATCACTGTATCTGAGTGTGAATCACAGCAGCAGCTGATCGGAAAGAGAATTATCGGTATACAGTTTCAAGTACACACTACCTCAACCACGGCAAAAAGCGTCAAAGCCTTTCCTGTACGGACCTCGCGTTTCAGAAACAGTTTCATCCCAAGAACTATAAACGCACTCAATCAGTCCATCAAGTGCTCCTTGTAGAACTGTTTGTACTTATAAGTACAATCACCTCACTGTAAACTTACACTACAGTTATAATATTACACAACCTGCGCTACTTTATAAAGCGCGTATGATGACAATATCATTTTTAAGATGAAATGCAGCAAAATATGTTGCTTATAGTATACAGATAAAACTTTAACTTCATTTAAATAATCTGTATTGTTAATAATTAAACATATGAGGACACGGTGCCGCAGCGTATAGCTAGTTCAAGGATAGCTCCTGCCTTGCGCTGTATTCTTACTGGTGCTGACGCGACACTGGAAGGATAGACGAATAGAATAATTAAACATGTACTACGAAGATATTTCAATGTTCCTTAAAAGTTTTGAAGAATCGGTGTTCTAAGCTTACAAATGGCTTAACGTCTATTACAGAGCTGATTGTGTGGTGATTGGAGAAAGAAAAGTATGGACAGGAATTGGAGATTAGTACGTTTGAAAGAGACAGTACTTCTGTAATAAATTATTTCATCGAAGGTCGCACATGGTGCAGCAAGCCTCTTGCGTGAGATATGAACAATAACTGCGCCACCGTGTCCCCATGTTTAATAACATGCTTTGATTCCTATCATCATGAAAATGATATCACGTATACATCTCAGTATTTTAATTATTCAGAGAGCTATAATATCTCAAATGTAATGCATTCTGTGTCCTGTCGGAGAAAGAGAAAGAACGGAAGCACGTAGTGATTCACACACATAGAGCACATAGAAGATCAAACACAGAACAAAGCATTTAACATGCTACTTGAGAAACTAGTAAAATAAACGATTTTAAGATGAAGTTTATGATGTTCTACTTTAATGGCAAAATAAACTACGTGATTAAAGTGGAAATTTCGAGATTAAAGTTGGCATTTCGTGCTTTTTTCCCACTGTGTGCCTATGTTTTTTGTTTGTACCCTAATACGCTTTCATATGACACTCAGACGGTGGGCTACGACTTGCCTTTTCACGGCGACTTTGATATGTGATTTCTTTTTTATTTCGGGCACTGTGCGACTTTGTGAATTTGATCTTTCGAGTTTTTCCGACACTCTGTCACTCGATCAACTTTCTTTTGTTGATTATACCACTGTTTAAACCAACAAATAGTATGTTTTTCCTTTGTCTCCACTTGGTATTCGCTGAAATTCTTATATTTTCCCCTGTGCTTTTCCCATTGTCTTTTCACAGAAGGCTATTTATATTGATTTGCATATTCAAAGAGGCGTAATTCTGGGAGGAGTTGGGGCGGGACAGAAGGCACGTGCACGTGCGTTACTTTTCACGCTGATCGGGATTTATGTAGTGGAAGAACGTGAAAGTATGCGTGCGCACAGATTCCTGCATCTGGATTTTTCTGTGCGTACGCACAATCCCGCTTTTGTGCTTACGCCATGTTATAGTGTGAGTTCTACGAACGGCGTTATACATGAGGCCCCTGGTCTTTACTTCTTATTAGGCTGTTAATTTGGGAAGCCTTTAATTAGTATGGAGGACTTGCCCATGTTTAGTAGGACTATAACAGCTGGCAGTATTGTTGTATAAAGAACTTATATTAAAAAGAAGGGCAAAAGGAGGATGCAGCAACTTTGCTTTAAATTTGTTATTACCAGAACAGCCAAGAAATTGTCCAAAAATGATTTGAATGCACAAACAATTACAAAGGCATAAAACCAAAGCCACAAAGTCACAGATGCAAGAATCTTAGGACTGCAGACAATTACATTCGACAGACACAATAATTAAGCACTGACAAAGTAGAAGAAACCTGTTTAGATTTCAAAGCAGAAGAGTTTGAACAGGGCGGCACGGTGGCATAGTGGTAGCGCTGCTGCCTCGCAGTAGGGAGACCTGGGTTCACTTCCCAGGTCCTCCCTGCGTGGAGTTTGCATGTTCTCCCCCGTGTCTGTGTGGGTTTCCTCCGGGTGCTCCGGTTTCCTCCCACAGTTCAAAGACATGCCGGTTAGGTGCATTGGTGATCCTAAATTGTCCCTAGTGTATGTGGGTGTGTGTGCCCTGCGGTGGGCTGGCGTCCTGCCCGGGGTTTGTTCCTGTCTTGTGCCCTGTGCTGGCTGGGATTGGTTCCAGCAGACCCCTGTGACCCTGTGTTAGGATATAGAGGGTTGGAAAATGACTGACGTACTGAAGAGTTTGAACAGCGTCAGAAGGTGTGACCAAATGTGTGTTGATGGGCTTGTCTAAGAGAATTGCACAATAATTAGCTCAGAGAAAACAATGTGGGAACTGCTTAAAGTATTATTGTTTACTGTGCATTTTTACTATTTAAGGACCACAAGAACTAGCTTTACTACCTTCAAATTTTGTTTCAAATGGGTGTCCAATATTGAAATGTGATGTCTCAGACTTTTTGGCTAACTTTACACTTTTTTATTCTGAATAATATCAAAAACATCAGGCCTGCCTTGTAGCTGCTGAAGAGTCCAAGAGTTCGTTTTAAAGGTATTTAGTGAAAAGTAAAAGCAAATAATCCACACAAGAATGAAAGAAAAAATAGTTACACATGTAAAATAAAAGGCAAAAAAGAGGAAAAAATTTATCTTCTTTAAACTTAGCTTTTCTTGAAAGACTTTAGTTATTTCTATACATAAAGGTTCTTGATTTCTTCTTCTGTACGCCTTAGCGTACGGTGCGGTACTTAAATAAACAAGTTTTCTTTACTTGTTATTTCTCACGTTCAAAGAGCCCGTAGGCCATCGAGCACTGTTACGTGCGGTCACGTTTCTTCTTCTATACTTAAAAGTTCTTAATTTCTTTTTCTCTACTTAAAGGTTCTTAGCTTCTTCTTCTGTATGCTTTACGTATGGCACAACACATAAATTAAGTGTTGTTAAGTGCATATTTACTTCACACACTCAAAAGGCTCGTAAGCCGGTTGGCACATAGGCAAGTGCCAAGGCACGGTGACGTGCAATCACGGTTAAAAGCCGTATGCATCTACACCTTATACAAGGCAAGGCTATCACTAGCAGACTGAAGAATAATGTTTACTCCAAGCTGTTAGAAATGGTAAGAATATACCACTGCGATTCTATTTACGGGGGTTATAGGAACTTCCCGTTATTTATGCATTGTCATCTAAGAAATATTCATGAATCTTATAGAACAATGAAAATGGCTCTTACATGCCTATTGTTGTGACATAATTTTAAAAGTGAAATCCATATAGAAAATGTGCCCTATAAATAATTTATTATTATTATCATTATTATTATTTGTGCCCCTTGCCATTCATGACTGCAGTGTAACAACAGACATTCACAAGGCTAAAAGTTACTATATTGTCATAAAGAAATCATATCTACAAGATAAACTGCTATTGTTTTATCTGAAAAGACTTAAATTTAATTGTATGACAGATACCTGAAGTAAGTATTGTTTCACTTCTCTTGCAAAAAAATGTTTTATTTTCTCTGTTCATACTTGGTAGCAAAGTAGACTAAAGAAATCCAAGGTGATTGGTAATGAACTGCAGCCTTCTGACCTCTGTCTAATTTACTCTGTTATCACAAAGGTACATGCTGTTTATTTTTAAAGCTCACTGACTTTGTAAGTGATCTTGCTAAATTCTTGTAAACTGATTCCTTCAGATGTCTAGTTAAAAGGATTAATCTCTGCATGGAACTGTCTGCATTTAGTTTTCTTTAATCTGTTGTTGGTGTGGATATAATACCTCACAAACATCTTTCCTTGTAGTTGACTGGAACCAATTTATTATGAACTGTAAAGCTTCTCATAAATTATACAGAAAAAAGTTTGGATGCTATAAAAAAAAGGAGTGCTGTTTTATTGAATAAATGTCATCAAGGACCCTTCAGTTTCAGACATATGAAAACACATCTTCTTTCTTGTCAAGACAAAATGACTAGGGAAAATCAATTATATCAGCCCAACCGTGGTTTATCTGTGGAAGGCCAGTGATTAAGAAAGCAGAGAAAGGGAATGAATGGTGGCTTAGCACAGTGAAACACAATTCCCCTTAAGGGCTAAATTTTACATGGCTCAGATGGATTGTTAAAAGAAGACACCATCTTTTACCTTTTGAGCTTGTGAAGACACCCGAAAATAGATAAAATGTAAATGCGGAGATGTTACATTAGGAGTGTGTAAATGAGCATGACAGAAGCAACATCTGCTGAAGTGACAAGCGTTACTTCATCATTTACTACAGGGCTTTCAAAGTAGGCATTTCTTAAACATATGACTTTCTTTAGAATTTAAGGTCATATTAAGATCCACAGAAATTGTGCTCTGTCAGTTTTTTCAGAGATTGAAGCCGTGGAACTGTTGTCCAGCTATTTCTGGTGAGGTAATGCACAGTAAAAAAAGTAATTAGAAAGAATCTAATCTACTCATGCAGCAAAGTGAAAATATCAATGTTCTTTTCTATATATATATATATATATATATATATATATATATATATATATATATATATATATATTTTGTGGAACTTGACCCGGACACAGACAGACAGACACGTTTAAATTACCCCACACACATTTATTCTCTTCTTCCATAGTACAATAATTACTCACAAGACCCCAATACCCCACAGTCCAGGCCAATCAACAATGCCGTCTCTCTCTCTGTCTTCAGACTGCCTCCTTCTCTCCTCCAGAGACCTTGTCCTTCTTTCATCTGACTCAAGTCATTCTCTGAAGGGAGGCGGCCCCTTTAAATAAGCATCCGGACGTGCTCCAGGTGTGTCCCCGGCAATCTCCCACCGACACGCCCCAATGTGGCGGAAGTGCTGGCTGTATCCCCGGAAGCACTCCGGGTGTTCCCTCTTTTCTTCCCCCCAGATGAGCTGAGGTCCAGGGTCCTACTGGTATTGGGGTGCCCCCTGGCGGTGACCCCGGGCCCCTACAGGGTCATGCTTCCCAGTTCTGTACCCATGGTCCCCAGGGTGGTTGCCCCCTCGAGGTCTGGAGGAGGCACAAGCCCTCCTCCGGTCTTCTCGGGTGTCTGGGTACGACAGTGCCCCACCACCAGCGAAGACACGTCGGTTGGAGCGACACGTCCCGCAAGGGCAACTCCTCCCCGAAGTGGGTCCTACTACACGTCCAGGGTCCACGCCGGCACCCTGGGACGTACCACTTCGGCACCCTCTCCGAGGTTTTCGTGCCCCTTTGGTCCGAGCTGCTCACGCCTCCATAGCCTCTGCCAGCAGTGGAAGCACCCCATCGCCAGCGAAGAATCCTCCAGTGAAGCGTCCCGTCCCGTGAGGGCAGGTCCCCAACGAAGCAGGTCCTACTGCACGTCCGGGGTCCAATCTGACACCTCGGGACTTGCCCTTTTGGCACTTCCTCCGTGGGTTCCGTGCCCGCCTGATTGGACCCGACGGGTCTGCTCTCACTGTCGTCTTCCCCGCTGACTCCGGGGCTTCTCTCTGCCTCCGCAGAGGATGGCCTTTCTCTGGACGTGAGCGTCCTGCCTCACGTTGTCCCTTGTTGGAGGAACCGGCATTCTCCCCTCGATTCCTCCCTCTCTTCTGGAACACTATAACGGTTTGAGTCTTCCTATGGGAAAGGTACAGACCCTGTCCGGTTTGCGTCCCTACAGAGCGACGTGAGACTGCTGCAGGCTCGGGGCGTAGGGCGCCAGGACCCAGGGCACTCATCAGCCCGCGTCCTGCCAGCCCTCTTGCTGTCTTTCCCCTCGCCTCGCGCACAGCACTCACCGCCGCTTGCAGTGTCGGAGAACCCCCTACTCAGTTCCGATCACACGAATCATGGGCCTTTTCGGTGGGCTCTCCTTTATGCTTTATGGAGTCACCGTCACTCCTTCACACCATCACTCCTTCACTTCACACCTTCACTCACCGTCTCCGTGGTACCTCTCCAGCCGAAGAATCCAGCGTCGCACCATTCAGTTGTTTTCCGTGATGTCACCGACGCGACTGCCGTCCCCTTCAGCTTCTGCAACTCAGCACAGAGGGCACTCAGCACCTGCATTAATGACAAGTACAGAAAGTCAGCCGACGATTGACTTACCTGAGTGTCAGTCATGTTTGCCGACTGCTTCCTGTGAGGCTCCTCTAGCCCAATCGGGTCTCTCCCTGGCATGAGACAGACATTCCTTGATCCCGCCTCTATACATTCATTGGCGGGCACACAAGACACACCGTCCAACCCTGTGCCTGTCTCAGGGAGGGACTTCCTGTCCGTGGCCATCTTGGCTCTCCTCCTCCTGGTGCAACGACATGCTGGCTCTTTGAGTTGCAGTATCTCCTTCATGGCAGCTCTCCCTGCCACTGCTGCGTCGACAAAGCACCGCGGTTCGGCATGCTTCTGCGATCCGTGTGGACCCGGGCAGCCCCTGCCTGCTAAACACAAAACAAGCGCAGCCTTTCCGGGCTGGCTGCCGGCACGGAGGGACCGTGGTTCCCGGATCCCATCTGACCGAGGCGCCTGCCTCAGCATGGTCTTCTTGTATGCCACGCCGTCCTGGACGCCTTCATCGGCAGCACACTCACAGGAGCCCGCTGCACCCCTGCAACGCCTGTCGATGCTTTGCCGCACCAGGAAGGAATCCGACCACTTTCCAGTGGCGGTCTGGGTTTTTTTTGTTTTCTCGGGGCTGTAAGCAGTCAGCACCCTCGAGAACGTGTGCGGGGGTGCCTGCTGCTCCGGGCCGTCCACAAAATATTTGTTTTGGGGTCCCCGTCTTGGAACAGACGGAGGGCCCCACGTTGGGCGCCATTGTGGAACTTGACCAGGACACACACAGGTAGACACGTTTAAATTACCCCACACACGTTTATTCTCTTCTTCCATAGTACAATAATTACTCACAAGCCCCCAATACCCCACAGTCCAGGCCAATCAACAATGCCGTCTCTCTCTCTGTCTTCAGACTGCCTCCTTCTCTCCTCCAGAGACCTTGTCCTTCTTCCACCCGACTCAAGTCATCCTCTGAAGGGAGGCGGCCCCTTTAAATAAGCACCCGGATGTGCTCCAGGTGTGTCCCCGGCAATCTCCCACCGACACGCCCCAGTGTGGCGGAAGTGCCGGCTGTATCCCCGGAAGCACTCCAGGTGTCCACTCTTTTCTACTCCCCAGCACTTCCGGGTGTGGCAGAAGAGCTGAGGTCCAGGGTCCTACTGGTATTGGGGTGCCCCCTGGCGGTGACCCCGAGCCCCTACAGGGTCGAGCTCTGTACCCATGGTCCCCAGGGCGGTTGCCCCCTCGAGGTCTGGAGGAGGCACAAGCTCTCCTCCGGTCTTCTCAGGCGTCCCGGCTGGGTACCACCCCCATCCGGGTACCACTATATATATATATATATATATATATATATATATATATATATATATATATATATATATATATATAACTAATTAAAAGGGCTCATGTATCCTTTGTATGCTACACTCAAAATGTATTCAGAGAAATAACATCTTTTTGCATTTTCTTAAAGAAGTGAGCACTGAAGACATAATCATATATTTCAAACAAAAGAACTAAAGTTGACTTTCTCCAGAGTTGACATTTTTTATAATGTAAGGAAGGAAGGACAGCAAGTGCATTGATGATTTATTTGTCCGTTTTCATTTTAATGCAACAGATTGAAAGCTTAATCATCAATGTGTAGGTGTGATATCACTGACCACTGATTAGCATTCAGACTCAGGATCCACCCGTTCAAAATAATGAACGCTTACCCATTATCTCCTGTAAATAAAATGCTGCCACTGAGGAAAAACAGACAACACCATTTGGTTTTCAATCAATGATAAGCAACTATCATTTTATGACACAAGAAAGTGATCACCCATGACAGATACAAGCATTGAAAATGAAAATGCAAATAAATAGTTAGAGGGATGTGTAAAAACAATTTTTCTGTGTGATCTTGTCTTTTAAACCTAGAAAAACTGAAGCTGCAATCAAGATGTACGCATGTTCAGCTGTTAAACTCTGCATTGAGTTAAAGTACAGATAATCAAAACCCATTCTTCTTTGAACAGTTTGTTTTCTTTATGTGATCTGGTGTTTTCAACCTTAATTTGCTTACAGCAAATATGTATGCCTTTTATGTTTTTCCCCTGGAGTAAAAAATACACTTATCATGATATAAGGAAAGAGAAATTTTATAGAATACTGCTAATGTACAAAGCTTGAAGTAGGTTGGCACTAACTGTTATGGGGTATCAGTACTGGTCAAATGTTTGTTGAGTACTGGCACTCTTAGATACATAGTGGCAGTGTTTTCTAGAGTGCAGGCTGTCATCATGGTTATCTGTTCACCTCTGTCGACCTCCAGACTTGAGGTGCGCTTCTGGAAACTCCAAATTGTGTTGCAATGCCTGAAGCTACTGCTCCGTGCGCCTTGTTCTTTACTTTAATATATAAATGTAGCACACAGGGTATCAATTGTGCAGTAGCAAGGTAGATATGTAAACTAACAAAGAACAATGCAGGATAGATAGAGACAGTGATAGCTTTGATTTCTTAAGGGACATTAATAAGACAATCAGTTTATATTACAAAGTACAGAAGAAAACAGTGGATAGTTAAAAAAAATCAGAAAATATTATTTTACTCACAAACAATAAAATGCTATAAAATAAATGCCCACTTCAGTACATATGAAATGAATGTAAGTAGAGACTGAATGGTGTGCACATGCCTGGAACTACAGTCAAGTTAAGTTGGGTGTGCACCCTGGGACCCTGCTCAAAAAGGGACCTTAGCATAATTCAGAACAAAATGCTTAATAACAGGAAAAGTCTAATTTTTCACAAATGGCACAGACACTGCAACTGGCTGTCCAGCACCCCTCCTTACACTTTTTCGATCTTCATGATTATAAATCTATCCAATCACACCTAAATAAAAAGCTTTTAAAAGAAAAATGTGAGTGGACTATCAAAGCAGATTTCTGAAAGGTCATTTTAATGAGATCATACATTTGATGTACTTTCATGCTGCAAAGGAGAACAAGACAAAATGGATGGTGATTCAAAGCAAGAGGCCCATGGTGCAGTGAAAGGAAAAAATGATAGCAAGGGAAGAAAAAGACACCGTTTTGCAGAAAACTATTCATAACAGTCGCAATTTTAAAAACAAAAATAATAATAATAATAAAGTAAATGATGATTTGAGCCACATGCATATGGCTGGAACTACTGTCCGGATAGTTCCTTACGATAGTGAGGTAACTGCTAATATCACTGCTTATAGCAGCTTCAGTAGTAATCTGTAGTCGCAAAACATAGACATAGATATTAACTACAACGTGACCACTACAGGAGATAAGACGCAGCAGATAATGCCAAAGCTGAACAAAGGAAGCCTTTTGTTATACAGTCTTTTATTTTATTTGCTACTAATGTATGAAACCAAAATGCTCAGTTACATGTTACCTTTTTGCCACAAAGTGACATAAGCTTTTTAAAAATGTTTAGTTGATGTATGCTAACTGCGCTATTAGAAGAAAGTTGATTTCCTGTAGATGTGATGATGTGATGCACAAATGAACAAAAAAGGAAAGTGAAGGTGACCCAGTATAAAGTTTAGGAGTTTTTTTTTTTTCTGCTTCATTGTCTGTTAGTGACATACGTGATGTTCATAATGTGTAAGGATGTGCATGTGCCTGGGCCTGATGTGGAGGTGTGTCTTTTGTGTTTCGACACCCTGATGTCCATGGGGGTCTTAATCTGGTCATAGGTCTGTATATCTTAAATTTCTTGTTATATAAGATAATTTACAATAATATAAGATGCCTTTTTGTAATATGCAAACCTCCATTCATGACTGATAACAACAGACCATACATATGTACCCAAAGTAACTCAAATCATATGTACTCTTTCGAAAATGTTGCTTTAAGATGTAATTTTCATAAAAAATAGGTACACCAGAGGTATATTTCATTATGTAAAAATATATATATATATGTTTTTCTCTTTTTGCTGGTATGTAAGCTTTTATTATATAAGATTAAGTTCAGATGGAGCCTGACAGATTAATTGATATAAAACACAACAAATAACAAAATTTAGATAGCCAGATAGAAACAGGTTAAAACACAACTTGCCATTTTAATGTAGTAAGCACCAAAGCTGAAATAATTTCATTTCCAAAAAAACAAAACAATGATTTACGTAACTTTTTATGTACATGGTTGGTTTGAATGAGTATGCATCGTCTTTAAATCTGAAATGTTTAGTTCCATATTTACTTTCTTTACTGGAGCCTTAATCTTAATGTTATTGGATAGCATGAATTCCAGTACGTGTGTATACTCAATCTTGATGATCATTTGCTGTCATTTTGTTTCATGGTCCTGTTCTCTTGACAATTTTATAGAAGTTAAAGAATCTGTGGCACATAGGAGAAAAATGTATCTTGGTCCTTGCCTCTTACATCCGTAACTGATTAAGCAGTGCATCTTTACAGCGCACAGTACACTATACAAATTTACATTTTGTGTTGCCAATATAAGTAGATTTGACCTGGTAATTAAGTAAATAATTAATTATCAATGCTTGTCTATATTAATTGAGTACTAGGTTTTTACAAATTTCTAAATGCAGCCATGACCATCACTGTACTTCACTATCAAGTGATTACTTATTGTATATTATATTCACTCATTGGCAGTTATACGTTGCGTTGTCACGATGTAAGTCCAAACATGGAATCAAAATTCAATGCAATCTTGAAGAAAAGTTAATTCCAAATATTGTTTTTACTAAAGTTTTAAAGTAAAAGTGAAAATAATGCAATGTAACAATTTCCATGAAAATAACAATCTGTTTAAATTGTATATCCGGTAAACCAAATCCAGGGGTGGGCAAGTGAAGCGAGCAGGGAGCGGAGACCTCTAGTAATGTAAATGATTCTGCTTCTGTATTTTTACAAAAAGCATACTCTCATCCTTTACTTGTCACTGATTGATGTGTTGGTTTTAAAACAGGGAAGGAAGGAAGGATATTATAAAATAATAAGCCAAGCACATTGTGAAATTACTAGTTTTTTAACCTGACAAAATTGCAGGTAACAATGAAATTACCATAAATGCTTTTTCTTTGAATTATACTGTACATTTTAGCCTTTTCATATGAAGAAAAAAAAAAAAAATAAATAAACTTGAGTTGTTAATTTGTTTGTCTGCTCCTGGGTCTCCATAGAGGGTTCAAACTTTTCTTGTTTGTTTTCCTTTCAAATATCGTACATTTAGAGCATAAAACTGAGCACAAGTGCTAACTGCAAAGCAAGCAGGTCACATTGCAAACATCAATAGCTTAAGTACTCTAATGTATTCACTGCCTCAGAACAGAACATCAAAAAGGCAAAAGATAGATTTACAGATTAAAGATGAGCATTTCAAGGCAATAAAGCTGGGTGCTTGGTTTGGATACTGACAGCGACATGAAAAAAGAATCATGAAATGTTACTGGCACTCATTTTTCAAACAAGAAAAACAAAATAAAAACAATGAACTTCTTGTTATGACTGGTAGGGCATAGTCAGGATTGTGAGTGATAATGTTTACAAAATCTGACATTTAATTTATTAACTGTATCTGATTTCAGCTAACTATCAGTTTGAAAGGCAACATGCTAAAATAATATTGCTGTATGGGATGTCAGTCTATTCTGGGCACACTCACATTAACTCATGCAGCAGTACTGTTTAAAGCCACCAATCAATAACATCTGCATGTTTAGCAGTGTGGGAGGAAAAGGTAGGGACCTGATCTCTACTCCATCAAGCGGCTTGTTGTTATTATTAAAGCAAATTGAAAGGTGCATTTCTGCAGCTTACAAAGCTTGGCAGGAGTCAGTATTTGCATTTAAACCATTAGCATTGTGAGAAATGCAAAATATAATATTACGTATTACTCTGCCATCTATTGTATGTCCCTGTCAAGGTTTGACTGTAATTGCCAACAACCCACAAATGAGAGAGGTCTGTTTTAGAACATGGAGCTAGGAATGAATATTTTGTGCTTGATTAAGTTCAGAATGGCACTGCTTATTAAATGTGTGCAAGTGATGAATTCATGTTTTGAGGAAAATTAAATAACACATAATTATATTCTTTAATCATTTGTTATTGTGAACACCTCTCAACTAGTCTATGTCAAAAAACTTTAACTATTTTTCCAGTTATTTTAACATAAATGACTAGAAGTGACTTGAATGAATACCTGGTAACATTTACAGTATCTGTTACTAAGTCGACATATAGAAGGCAGGACTTCTAATCTAATTTATAACATTTGTAACAGTCTATAGAGTTTTGAACCATCTAGAAGTGACTTTACACCTCATCAGTGCCAAAAATGCTCATTATTTATACTTTATTTAAATAAATTTTATTTTATTTTATTTATATTATTTATATTTTTTCTCCACTGAGTGGATTGCCTGAATCACGGCTTATAATCGCTGGGATGGCTGAAGGCGGCCTTTACTTTTTACACCTAGTTATGCAAAATGCAGTTTAAGCTCATTACTGCTTATTCATTTTTATTTCTAATATTATACGTTGCAATGTATAATCATTGCTTACTTATTCTTAATCTAACATAATGCATTCATTTTATTTGATTAAATGCCTCCTTATCCATCTATCCATCCACCACTTCATTTATCCATTTGATCCAATTACTTTTTTTATTAATAAATGCAAAATGCATACATAGAGGTCTAATTTTTTTATTCAATGACAAACACCAACTGATGAGTGTAAGAAGCCAGCCCTAATCTTTTATAGGTTGTCTGTATTGCCATTTTTGAAGTCTCCTCTTTCATTATCAAGTAAAAGCTTCACTCCAGTATAGTATTTGTTTTGGACAGGATTAGTGATATGTTTATTTGAGCTAATCAGTCATATAAAAAAATAAAGAAAATGGGAATTGACCTAATATCCAACAAGTTTAAGGTAAAATTCCAAGCACATTTTGTCATTCATTAGTAGTCAATACACAGTGACGTTGTAGTCAGCATTACAGGCTCACAATTCCAGGGGTAAGGGTTGAGCTCCCGGTCAGAAAGGGGTTGCGTTTGCACTTATTATGCTAGCTGCAAAACCCAAAGCAGCTCAGCTGGACTACAGTACAGATGCTAACTGCCAGCTTTTTTATCACAAGCTTAACACCTTCAGATATTCAGCTGACCAAAAGAGACAACTAGTAAAATGTAATTAGAAACACACCAGGAGATGAACATTTGTTTTTACAAAGAAACTAAAAACAAAACAGATTTCACAACAACAGACTAATTTGCTATGAAACTCAGAGGGCTAAATTATTATTGTAGTTTTTTTTTAACAAGAGTAATGTGATTCAGCTGGTACAAAAACATTAAGACAGAGAACCAAATCAAGATGAGAAAGTTATGACTAGCATGCTGCAACCTAAATCACTAAACTGCACATGTTCACAGGTCAAACCAGTATTCTCAGACAAAGGGCCACTGATGCAGTGCTGGACTTTATGAGAGTCTTAGTGATGCAAACTATGGTGCATCTTGGGAGGCAGTACTTACCAACCAGGCAAGATCTCTTAGCAACCCATTATCTGCCTCCAAGGATTCTAAAATGGTGGTGTGGCGCACTAATAATTAAAATCTTTCTCAAGCAAGGAAATAAAATTAAAAACACACAGAAATAAAGCTTGCAAATTCAAAATAGTAAAGTTTCATGAACTGAAAAAAAAACTTCTAATGGGTCAAATGCCTTTCTAATTCATAACAGCACTTTACTCCAGTATTTGCGTGGGTTTTCTCAAGGATAACAAATTTCTTTTGACATGAACTACAGCTGGTGCAATGTTATTCAGTCTGAGTGGGTGTGCATGGGTTTCTCACACCAGAGTAGAGTGCCAACCATACGTGGTCCCAGCTTCATGACCAGTTTTACCAGTTTCTGATAGCACTCTGCAACTCCTTAGTTGAACTGGAAGAAAATAGGACAAGATTTTCACTAGGATAAAAAAAAAAGAAAGAAAATTAATTTGCAAGATTTTCTTAATCAAGTTTTAAGGTCACAGGAAGACACAGCCTGTTCTGAGCAGCATCAAGTTGAAGCCAGCAGAGAACACATAAACATATATTCATGCTCATACTTTCATCCTATCTTGCGGAACTTCTGAGTGTGCCAGAGAACCAGACTGTTAGGAAAAATCCACCACACACACAGGGAAAACATGCAGACTTCTGAAAGACCATGACCAGACTAAACAGTAAAATAAACTGTAGCTGGAAGTTTATATTTAAATTACAAATAAAATATAACTACTTTAGAAAAGAAAATTTTAAATTTTGCTCTTTCTGGTTATTACTGAGCACCTTATTACTTTTAAGGGTTTGTTTTTATCAGGTACTGTATGTATGCACAATATAGAATTTTACAATGAAATAGTAAAAAAGTGCTAGACTATTAAATGATGTAAATTAGAGTTTGGTATCATTTAAAATGTATTAGTGTCATTCCCAAGTCTAACCCTTGTTGGACCATTACTAATAGTTAGTATCTAAATAATTACTTTGCTTTTCCTATTAATTATAATTGACTTTAAATAGAACAGCAGATTAAATAAAACCAAGAATCATTGTCCATGGAAACAGAGCTAAAATATTTCCGCTTCTCTGTATTTGCATATTTCTCATTATATTTTTCATTAGTAATTCATTATTATATTCTCTCTCTTCCCAGGAGGCTGTGAAGCCTCTTTCTAAAACTACCATCATTGTCTTATTTTATGGATTGTGTCAGGCTTAGAGACCAGTTTCAATGAGGTCTCCACTGGCCCTACAAATTAGAACAGCAGTTAATAACTACTTCTTGCACGTAATGAAGGATAGAAACACACAAATGGATAACAGAGGGAAAGGAATCACCTCCTGATAATATGATTTTTTTTTGTTTTATCAAAGTCAAAAATATAATTATATCTGTTACAGATGGGAGTTAATGCAATAATCATTGTTTCTTATGTTGTATTATTTCAAACATTTTTATCACTGTAAATTGGTTTTATTTTAGACAACTGTATAAATCATATTTTCAAATATTTTATTTTTGTCTGGACATTATATATACAGCATACTGTTTTTTTCTGCAGCATACTCCACATATTGTAAATTTAAGCTGTTTCATTTTGTTGGGATTATCAGTTGCCCTAAAATAAAATTTGTTAACATGAAATTTAAAGTGTGAAATTTATAAAAGAGATTAGTAGTCCATTCTGAAAGAATACATATTTTCAAATGACTAACCTGCCCTTAGTAGTTGTAGTTGTGTAGCATTTTTTGGGGGAGAAGGTGGTAAGTAATTACAGTGTAAACAGACAGCACTAGTTCTGAAATCCTTTTTATTTCTATTTAGTACTTAACATTCACAAGACAACTTTCACTACAACCTGCTCATATTACCTATAACTTTTAGCACCTGAGATCTTCAATTTACTTGTTATGTTGTATTTCAAAAACTGCATTTGATAGCTTCTACAGACTGAAAAGAAAGTGGTTCTCTAAGGCTATGGCATTTCAGACTCCAGTACATCTCAATCAGCTCTACCCACACTTACTGAAATACTTACATTTTTCCACTTGGGACAGACTTGCACCCTTTGCCTACATGAAACATGCCACTCCTTTCTTAAATAATACATTGACTCAGATTTTCAGGTACTAACTCATCTCCAACAATCACATTCAGCTACAAACCTTTCCAGGATTTGCTGGAAATTAGAATGTTATGAGGCCCAAGATGATGGTATCATCTACAAAAAACATTGATGCAACCCTTAAGTTCCCAAACTGGATACTCATCGAGCATCTCCAGTGCTTTGATATCCTGCCGATAAAAAGCATGAATAGGAATAAAAGACAAAGCACAACCTTAGTAGAGAACAAATACCACATTGGATAGACTTAGCTTAAATGTGAATTTTTCAAGTCAAAGGTATCTCTTCATAATCATGGTATATATTAATTTGCATTCAAAAGTAAAACATATTTTATAAATCTTAAATAATAACTAGCCCGCACTTCAGTTTTATAGTGGAGCTAATAGGTAGCAAAGTAGCAAAGATTTTGATTTAAGAAAATGTGCCTTCCTCATTTCTGAGCCATGCTTGTGATAAAATTTATTATTTCCAGCTTACTTTTTGTCACAATTTCTTGGTAATATTTTCTCAAGGTAAGGAAGCATTTCTTACTCGCTTCTCTGCTTATATTAGCTATCATGGGTGGGAGTTATGGCAACCTGTGGCATGTTGTAAATAAAATACTCAAAAAATGAAGAGGGAAGAGCTTGAAATAGAGCAGATTAATATGCCACAAGTCAGTTATCAAATTTTATAAGACCACAAACCACTTATGAAATTTTATAAGATTTGTCTTTTTTAAGAAATTGTATAAGACATAAGTGAGTTGTTCTTGCTGAGGTTATGGTAATAAAAGAACTAAGGACATTGTTGAGAAAACTCACTGACACTCACTAATAGCAATCAATCCTCAAATACACTGGGAGAACATTCCGTCTCAATGTAGAACCTGGTGCTGTGACACAAGAATGACCGCTCTGTGCTACCACTTTGCCTATACCAAAACATCTGGAGTAAACATGCTTAACTTCAAGGTGATTAAAATTAGGTGAATTGGAATTGCTAAATTGGCCCTAATGTGCATGTGTATCTGTGTGTGTTTGACCTGTTATAAAGTAGCAGCTTGTCCAGTGATTGTTTCTGCCTTGATTTCTGAAACTTGCTGGAATAGGCTCCATCTATACTATAACCCTGTCCTGGATAAGTGGGTTAGGAAGATGGATGGATGAATTCATGCCTGTAATGTCTGTTCAGTTCTTGTCACTTAAATGCATGCTACATGTCTATTCAATATTCTCTCACTGAAGCACACACACACTTTGTCATTGTAGTGGCAGTAGACAGTCTTCATGAAATAAAGAAATAAACTTCCTGTATTGTGAAAGATGTGATTGTAAATGTGACTTTTTCAGTTAGCACTGACTAGTAGTCTGCAGAACTGAGACAGCAGTTCCCATATGGGTATCAACACTTAATGTAAATAACTGCACTTGCCAATAGATTTTCGAGGTCATCCATGCTCCTCGGGTTGAAATGGTGCTAGGGAACAGTGTAGTTTGCGAAGTGAGACGCACAGCTGATCTCCTTTAAAAATGTCTAAATCTCACAAAAATGGTTTGCTTTTTTCCTTCTTAAATCTAAATTAATACCCTGTTTTATAATTTGTGTGTAATTTCAAAATACAAAAAAAAATGTATACTATTTTTGGCTTGAAAAATGGACGTATTTGGTAAGTTTTAAACTTTTCATCACATTCGGTCTCTTCATTCTATTAGCTACTGTACATTATGGGCTGGTTATTTTTAAAAATTTGTAAAATATATTTTACTTTAAAAAGCCATTTTTTGTGTCAAACTATTATATACCATGATTGTGAAGAAATATTTTCAACGTGAAACATACCTAACATATCCTTTAATATCCAGTATGTGAATACAACTATTGTATAGTGATATAAAGGACCCATTTGTCTTGAGGCATCTTTCACAAATTACTACAAGTTGCATGGTCATAAGCTTTTTCCAGCTGTACAAAGTGCATGTAGAAATGACTATCAAATGTATGTGACACCTCAAATATCTTTGTAAAGACTATGAGCGATTCTACTGTTCAATTGGATTTGAAATTTATAGACTCTGTTCAACTGCTTCAGCAAATGCTTTGCCATGGAGGCTAAGGAGCATGATCACATAATAATGGGAGCTCACCCTCTTGTCCCCTTTTTTAAGAAGAGAAGTTCCACTCTAGTTTGTTAGATCCAAGGCACTATCCACAACTTCCATGCAACACCTTCTCTAAATATCACATGCTTTCTGGATTTCCTATCAGAATTCCTTCTTCCTTCTTTGTAGCCTTCACACTAAGGAGTAACCTGCAGTAACCTTGACACTGCAGTAACCAAAACTTCAAAATGTAATTTCCTTTTAACAAAGGAAGAGGTGGGAAACAAAAATGCCAATCAACAGCACTGATTTTTAAATTTTAATAAAAATTTTTTTTTTCAATATTAATAAATAAACCCTCTTATTTTTAAGAAATACTGTTTTTTATTAGTGGTAGGGATTTTTACATTTCCCCCTCCCTTTTTTCAGCCTTTGCTTCTTTTTGACTACGCTAGATTCTTTCTGCCTGACCTTCGTCTGTATATTTGACCTTGATTCTGTGTGTCCTTCCTGGTGTTTTTACTTTAGTTGCATATGTTTGTGTCAGCCAGCAGGTGCTTTACTCTCTTGATCTTTACTGTAGAGGAAGCTACAGTAAAAGGTACTTCAATGAAAATTTCAGTGCAGTGCTTTCTGTTTTGCCTCGATTCAGATTCCTGGCTTTATTTCAGTCTTTTTAAGATCAGAACACAAAGGTTGCCAAGCAGACTAATGTGTGATTGCTTAGATAGGAAAAATAGCTCAGCAAAGCAGCACTTGCAGAAAATGCTACAGAAGAATACTGAGAAGAAAACTAAAGTCAAAAACAGTTGGTAACATGTACGTATGGCATAGCGTTCAGGTGAGTATGGGAATTTAGTTGACTGATTTGGAAGTTGGAGAATTTTACATTAATTTAGTTAGTTCATCAGAGTCAGTTATCAAATTTTTGTTTATTAAATATTTTTGTAAAAGTTAGTCATTCACAAAAATAACAGTGATAATAGAATGCAATTACATATGTTAGTAGACTAAATTAAATACACCTTTTTTAATAATACTTTACAATGTCATGTAGTTAAAAACATAGCCCAACTAGGTTTGTGGTGGCTCAGTAGCTTTCACAGAGAGTAGATTTCAATTTAAGTGATGTATAAAAGGTACTGATTGATGTAGTATTGTTAGTTGTAGTTCAGTTTTCCTGTGCCTAACATTTAAAAACTTACCTCAAACAGCAGAAGAAATGAACTGGTATACAAGTATGCATCTGTGCCTGTTTGACTAACTTGTATTGTGGCTACGAATTGCTGTCAGTCTTTGTAAAAAGTAACCTCTCTCAGGGTAAATGTGCTACAGTAAACTAACCCATAATTAAATTTGCACAGAATATTTTACTTATTTAAGACTAGGGGGCTCTGCACCCTGCTCACTTTGCTCGCCAGCCACTTCACATATGGGTAAGCGGATGTACAATTTAAACAGATTTTAATGGGAACTGTTACATATGCATAATAGATCTAACTATTTTACATTACAGCGAGTAATTAACCATAGTTAAAAATAGTATAACGTAATAAACTGAAAGAAAATTATGTTTCATGTTGTGTTAGAGGTATTCGTTGAGTTATACGTTTTTGTTCTGTTTGGCTTTGAAATTGAACATGCAAATACTTTTTAAAGTTATACTTTTACTGTAAAACTTAAGTAAAAACAAATATTTGGAATTAAGTTTTCTTCAATGTCGAATTGAATTTTGATTCCATGTTTGGACTTACAGTGTGACAACTCAACGTATAACTGCCGTGAGTGAATATCGTTTCTTTCTCTCTAATAAATAAGCCAACTTTTTGGAATGTTTGTCCCTGTGATTTGTTAATTGTCATAGCAAAAGCTATTGTAACGGGAAACTGTAAACATTTTAATACGAATGGCATATCAAGATCTCCTTTGGTGGGTAATGTTATCCGCGGAATATGTACTACATTATCTTTCTTGTCGCCTGTTAAAATTTTACATGTTAGAATTGTTTGACCAAGTTTTAATACAACTAATCTTGTCCTATTGCATAGACCAGGGGTGGGCAAAGTCATTCCTGGAGGGCCGCAGTGGCTGCAGGTTTTTGTTCTAACCCAATTGCTTAATAAGAAGCACTTATTGCTCTAGAAACACTTCTGCTTCATTTTAGTTGTCTCCCTCATTAAGATTTTGAACCCTTATTGCTTATTTAAGTCTTAAACAGCTGCATTCTCTGTTTTTAATTGCTTCTTATTAGCAATAAGATGTAAATGACAAAAGAAACCAGCAGTTATCCATTTTGCTTGTTACCCTTTACACCTGTGTGTATTTATCGTGCACTATTTGGTTTAATTAAATACTTGGAAGGAAAGAGAAGAGAAAAAAGTGAAGGATTGAAAATTACCCATCCGTTTTACACTTCAAAGTATTTGGATGATATCCTTAGAATGGAAAAAAAATCTAGGGTATGAGAATGACTTGACAAAGCAGAGTTAAAGCAATAATAAGCCATGAAATGTAATTATTGGCAAGGATTGTTTTCTAATTAAGCAACTGGGTTGGAACAAAAACCCGCAGCCACTGCGGCCGTCCAGGAATGACTTTGCCTACCCTGGCATAGACCATCACTCATACATAAATTACGCAATAACATTACAATTCATCCTTCTTTCAATGGTAATTCAGCCAGTGGAAGACCAAACAGTGTTAACGCTTATAGATATTCTACGGGATATTGTAAGTTGATGTTTTCATCTTCCGTGCTATCACCACCAACTGCTTCAGCATAGTTTATTGATGCCCATTTAATCAATTTGCCCTGTAACCGATCAACAATTTTTGCTTTAATTTGTTTGCCTGTGTACTCATTTCTTTTGTTGATAACTCTTCAGGATAAAATCCTTCAATGAGATTTGGACATAATAAGTCTTCTTTTATTGGGACATTTTGAATTTTAAAGTTGCCAATGTCTAGTAGCCAGATAGCAAAATCAACCGAATTTTAATCTGCTCACATATTCTTTTGTAATTTGAATTGTTGGAACAAAGACCATAAAGGCCCACTCTTTAGGCATGCATCATAAATCTGCCTTCGGCCTCCTTTCTTGACTACTGGTAGAAGTTGAAGAAAGTCGCCTCCCAGTATTAAAGTTTTACCCGCAAATGGTTGATCGGAGCCAAAAACATGCTGAAACGTTTTGTCAGTTACATTATAATACTGTGTGACAGTTTAAGGTCTCCGTGACCCCTTGAACCCTCAGACCAGATGTCAGGCACCAGATAAAAATCCAAATAATGGTTTATTATAATAATAAATGTGCACAAAGCACCACTACTCCACACTACCCTAATAGACAATAATCAATACAATAAACAATACTCAATCCTCCACTCCCAGACGCTTAGCCACCCTGCCTCCCAACTCAGCTCACTGTCTGGGATTTCCCATGGTCCTTTTATAGTCCATGACCCGGAAGTGTTTATCCCTCAGTCCATGTGACTTTCTATCACTTCCGGGTCAGGCAAAACTTCTGTTTTTCTTCAGCCCGGAAGTATATCATTTCTTCCATTTCCGTGAGTTGGAAATACTTCCGGGCTATATGGAAAATATAAATCTCTGGGCCTCCCTGCAGCGACTCCTGGCGGCCCTGACGTTATCCAGCAGGGCTGTGTATTAAAACTCCATAGTCCATGATGCCCTGCTGGAATTCGGGGCATCTCCATGTTGCAAGGAGGACTCCATCTAGCGGCCTGGGGGTATTGGCCAGGATGAATGGCCAGCCATATCTCACAACTGTTTGTGGGATCATTGATGCTTTGTCCCAAATAAATATTTCGGTATTTTGCATTTCTTGTTTCATCTTCTATTTCCATTTCAATGTGACATTTTCATCTGTGATATTTAAAGGTAAGTTAAAACTTCTGTGAACCGTTTACCATATGGAAGAAGAACTGCTGCTATACCTGTCCACACTATCGATGCAATATTTTTGCATAAGTGTTTACAATAATGGACTAAATACTTATACAAAAATGTTTTACCTGTGCCGCCAGGTCCATTTATGAAGAATAACCACTGATGAATTTTTGAATTGTGTCAAAAACTGCTCTTTGATCATCGTTTAATTGTGAGTACATTTTCCAATATAATTTTCCATGGCCTTCCACAGTTAAATCTTCGTCTGCTGTTATCTC
This sequence comes from Erpetoichthys calabaricus, assembly GCF_900747795.2. Classification (NCBI taxonomy): domain Eukaryota; kingdom Metazoa; phylum Chordata; class Cladistia; order Polypteriformes; family Polypteridae; genus Erpetoichthys; species Erpetoichthys calabaricus. The sequence continues at coordinate 116,731,480 of NC_041402.2, forward strand.
TTTCTTTACCTCAGATTCTTCTGTTTCTTCTGGAAGTCCAAATTGCTGCATCGTTAAATCTTCTGCTTTTAACAATTCTTTGATGATTGAAAGAGCCATTTGTTCATTAGACTTTTTGGATAATGGTCCTTTGAACGCTTCCCATAATTTTAAAGCATCAACTTCACCCGTCATAATTAAGTACAAGAAGAAGAGTCTTAATTTGTCAGGCATCATTACAGAAGCAGCATCAGACATCATTTTGAACATATAGTCATCCGATTTACATAATCCAGCTGCTCGTGCCGCTTCTTGAAAAGTACCATATGTAGTTCCATCTATAGTTAGAACATCTTTATACGAAGGTGCTCCTTTCGATTCACGTAATAACAATTTTAAATGAAACCATTTAATATCTTTTGGTGAGACAATATTTAATCAAGCAACATTTTTGCAATTAATTTTTCTTGGATGCCACACTCCTTTTTTTTCTGTCTGACAAAAAAGCATTTACACGAATGAGAGGTGACAAAAGCATTCACACGAATAATAGGTGAGAGGACCGTGGCTGTGGCCCGTCAACTGGAAATGGTTGAGACCAACTTGAAAAGATCTCTTGGCAATAATCTCGTCTCATCTCAGCATTCTCTTTTATAACAGAGAGATAGATGTTTCAGATGGGAGATTTTCAAATTTCAAAAATTTCCCAACACACTCTTTTTTAACAAATTTCTTTAAAGAATAAGTGTGCTATACTTCAACAAAATCAGTCCACTGAGAGGCAAGTTGTTTCATGACTACAAAAAGACAGAGAGAAGATGTTTGCACATTATATGCAAATGCACCAAATGATGGGTAATGTTTGTCAAGCAATTAAACACAGTTAAAAGTGTAAAACAGTAAAAATGTGAAAAGCTTAGTTCTAATAAGGTTATGCTAGAGTAAAGCAGTCAATGATTTTAAATGATAGTAGTGATTGGGAAATCTTATCACTGACAGATATTTCAGGTATAGTTCATTAAATAATGCCACTTAAGGCAAGGCACATTTTCAATCCACAAAGTTGAAGATGATGGCATAGCTAAGTCCTGCTCTTCCACAAAGTTGATGAACATGGTGACATAGCTAGGTCCCATTCAAGTACCCACTGCAACTCCCATACCTTGTGAAAAAGTTATCTAAAGAGAAAGCACTGATGATAAGAACTAGTCCTGCCAATCTGACAAGTGTGTTTGTGGGAAGATCCAGGATCCAGATCCAGAAGTCTGTTAAATGTCTGTCTGAGAGCAATGAGACCTTCATTGTGAGGAATCACTGTGTACAGAGAAGTGATATCCATGGAAAATATAAGGCAGTCAGGAGCGTGAAAGCTGAAGCTGTCAGACTACTGAAGAGCATGGTTAGCATCTTTTAAATATGAAGTGAAACCTTCAATCAGTGGTCTCATAAGACTGTGGAGGAAAGCTGAAATATGAGTAGCGGAACATATGTATGCAGAAACAAGAGGGCATACAGCATTGTCCTGTTTGTAGATTTTGGGTAGTAGATAAAACCTAGATAACTGGTTTTTCAACAATGAGAGAGTTAGTAATGGGAGGCAGTTCCTATCTACTAATGAGAAGAAAAATGGTACAACTTTTCTCCTACTGGTAATCATCTGTTGGGTCTTGTGTGAAGGGAAGACATGCAGCCACATTAAAAAGTTGTTTTGGAGATTCACCAATAAAAAGACCCTTCTTCCAGACTATCAACACTCTGCCCAAACCCCCACCCCTCCAGTCTGCAGATCTGATAGCAACATCATTTAAATGGCACAGTATGTGTAGTGCCTGAAGTTCACCTTTGGTAAGGTCCAACCACTGTTTGTTAGAATAAGAGACTTTACTAGGAGAAGAATGTATGCATAACTTTGAGGTTAAGCTCTTTTTGATTTTGTCATTAAATGAACCAAAGAAATGCATTTTAGTAAATTGCCAAACAGATAGATAGCCTTTTTTGAAGCTCAAAAAATAAGTAGTTGTGTGTCTAATGTTAGATTAGGAAAAGAACTGCTGTTTTTTTTTTTAATCTAATGAATACAGCTACGTAAGATTTTTGTGATAATTCCCTCTCTGATATGCAACCTTTGGAATGCAAAAGCAATGTACGATAAAAGACAACCATGGCAATGTTGTAACTTTCAGGGTAGTGATTTGTATGTTCCTAGTCTGTTTGTGTGACAAAAAAAAGAATTATGTAACAGTGTTTCTTTTTATTAACTATTTTAACGATGAAGAATGTTTAATACTTTGCTGTATTATCATGGCAATTTACATATCCTAAAATGTATAACTTTTTTAACATGTTTTCTTCTATAAATAAGGTAATCGCTTTGCAAAATTATAAAGAAGATTATTTATAGTGATAATTTTAAGAAGACAGACTCAATGGTGTTGGTTAAATAATTAGTTTAGTTAAAAGAGTAATCCAGCACGTTGGGAGACACAGTAGTGCATTGGATAAGCTCTAGAGTCATTAATTAATTCTGTACTTCACTGCAGTCACTGTATGGAGTTTGCATATTTTCCTCTGTGTGTGTATGTGTTGTCAAGTATTGGTTCCTGCCTTGTACCCAGAATAGGCATCAGCTTCCTCTTTTTGTGATACAATTTTTATTGAATCCATTAAAATGCAAAAAAAAAAAGATCAAAAACAATTACAACTTCTTTTAAAGGTAAAGATAAAAATAAATCCAAAGGCTGGAGACGTCTGGTTGTATGGATTAAAAAAGAAATATATGTCCATCCACCCCAAAAACTTACTGGTGCTGGAACTGGATGACCAGTTGACTTGCATTACAGATAGTTTCAGAAGAAGAAAGGTTATAAAAAGAGGGCTTCTAGAGGTTGAGAGAGTGAGACACCAGGGTTTTCCAGTGAGAGGCCAGAGTCAACTTGGGTGCAATGAGGCCTAGACAGAAAAACATCTACTATGCAAAGATGAGATGGAGAGCGGGGTTGGGGGTCCAGAAGGAGAAAGATATGGGTGAGAAAGAAATAGCTATAAAAAGGACAGATGAAATCAAAGATGAAGGACCAATTGTAGCAGACTGGAGCATTTAAAGAGCTGAAATGGCAACAGCTGTTGTATAACTTTAAATTGAGTATGTTGGCGATTTGGATTGAGAGAGAGACAAATGCTCTTTTAAAAATAGTGTCCCATGATAATGTAGAAGAGCAAGAGAGGTCATGCATATAGAGTAGTATGAATTTTTTGCTTGCAACAGACAACATATCACTACTCTCTGACCTTAGTGGTAAAGGCTTGTAAGCACCTTAATGCAAAATGGAGACAGGGTTTAAAAGGGGAAATTTGGAACAACAGAAATCAAAAAGAGGGTGGGAGAGAAGAGGAGAAGTACACAGATCACCCGCACATCTTAAGGACAGAAATTAAAAGGAGGTAAAAGAAAAAGAGAGGAGGATGACATAAAGAACTTAGACTGCAGCCACTGGAACATCCTGAACTCTGAGTCATCAGAAAATGTCTCAGAGTGTGTTAATGTCACGACAGGCCCAAGACAGAAAAAAAGATGGACTACCTACCAGTTCAATATGTCTCATTGTGAATGACTGGGGTGCAGGTGTTCCAGGCTGGACAAGAGTTCAGGTGTCTTTAAATCCAGTGCCATGTGCTGATAGCATACAAAGTAAGAGGACTAATGTTGTTGAGATGTGGTTTCCATTCCAGGGAGGAAAATGAGCAGGTAAGGAAGAGAATAGGGTAAGCCAGAAAGTAGAGTTAATAGAAAGAAATATCCAGCTTCAAATCTGCAGAGGGTAAATGCCCAATTTTATAATTGTACATCAGACAGAGGCACTCTCCATTATGCTTGTTATGGATTAAAACAGATAGACACTTTTTTATTTTACAAAAAAACATCAAGTAATGGATGCTTTTACACAACTATTATTTGACTTGCGGTGATAAGTGGAGCATGACGCTTACAAAATTAAAATGGACAATGTTAATTTTGATAACAACTAATAAAATGACAATGGAAGAGAGAGCCAAGAGTAGATGAAATCCTTTAAACCCTCCATAATACTGTGATAATAGAGATGGAAATGTCCTACACTGAGTATAAAATGTTAATGGTGATATATCTAAATACCTATCAGTGTGATAAAGTGGTGGAAAACATAACTTGACATATAATTTTTAAGGGAACCAATTAATTTTGTAGTCAGATACTGCCTTATTGGAATTAAATAGGTCAAGAATGTGAGTGAGATCTTGAGGGGTATGGAAAAAGCAAAATATCATTAATATATAGTGAGATTTTCAGAGGGACATTGTGAATAATGTTGGGGTAATCAGGTTTAATTTACATGACATTACATTAAAAAGTAACGCCGAAAGGGTCAGCCCTGTCTGGCTCCTCTACAAAGGCAAAAATGTTGAGAAATGTCCAAATAAGTATTGTCACAAAAACGACCATAAGACGTTTTGAAGGTTTGGGGCAGCCACCCGTATAATTGTCCCCGGCTGCAAAACTGATTCATAAACAAAGACATGTTCATTCAACTGAGTCCAAAACAGAACTGATTCTCTTGAGAAAAGATGGCGGCTTTAAAAGCCAGTGAAGGAAGTGATGTCATTGATACCGGAACCGGAAGTGACGTCATTGGCTGCCCCAGAGCCAGGCAGGATTTCCCTAGAATGGTCTGCAAAAGATCGAGAGGGAAAATTAGTGCACTTCGCCACCCCCTGGTCTGGCATGGAGTCACATGTATTCAACCCTTTAGTTGTCTCCTAAACACACGTGTGTGACAGGGCCCCCCCCCCCCCCCCCTCTCAGCCCAGACCCGTCGGGTCGGGCGTTCTGCACCAAGAGGTCGTGAACGTGGGAGAGAGCATCAGCGTTGGCATGGAGAGAACCCTTCCAATGAATGAGCGAGAACTTATAAGGTTGTAAATCAAGGAACCACCTCGTGACTCGAGGGTTAGACTCCTTATGCAGGGCCATCCACTGTAAAGATGCATGGTCCGTGACAAGTGTAAACTCCTGACCCAAGAGGTAGTACCTCAACTGCGTAATCGCCCACTTAATCGCAAGAGCCTCTCTCTCCACCACCGCATACCTGGTCTCCCGATCCAGCAGTTTCCAGCTCAGAAACATAACGGGGTGTTCAGCACCATCGACGCTTTGGCTCAGCACTGCTCCTAGGCCTGTGTCCGAAGCGTCCATCTGGAGGATAAAGGGAAGTGAAAAGTCAGGTGCCTTTAAAACAGGTGCTGACGTAAGGGCCTTTTTTAAGTCACCAAAGGCTGCCTCAGTCGTCTCAGTCCATACCACAGTGTTAGTAGCCCTCTTCTTTGTTAAATTAGTCAAGGGCACGGCTCTCTCCGAAAAGCGTGGTACAAACCGGCGGTAGTACCCTGCCAAGCCGAGAAATGCCTGGACCTGCTGCTTGGTTCGCGGACGGGGCCATGTCAAAATGGCTTCTATTTTAGAGCACTGCGGCTTCACAGTACCACGACCCACCAGGTAGCCCAAATATTTGGCTTCTTCCAATCCAAAGAAACATTTTTTTGGATTGATTCGAAGACCGGCTTCACCTAGCGTCCGTAATACCGCTCAGACGTGCTGTAGGTGTTCCTTCCAAGTGCTGGAATAGATGATGACGTCATCCAGGTAGGCAGCACTATACGTGTTATGGGGGTGGAGCACTTTGTTCACCAGATGTTGGAAAGTTGCAGGAGCCCCATGTAACCCGAATGGAAGGACACGATACTGCCAGTGCCCACTAGGGGTGCTAAACGCAGTTTTACCCTTTGTGGAATCCGTTAAAGGAACCTGCCAGAACCCTTTGGTCATGTCAGGTGTGGTCAGATATTTAGCCTGTCCAAGCCTCTCAAGGAGGTCGTCCACTCGAGGCATTGGTTAAGCATCAAATAGTTAGACCTGATTAAGCCGACGGAAGTCATTGCAAAATCTCCAACTCCCGTCGGGCTTAGAAACCAAGATAATTGGGCTGGACCAGGAACTATGACTCTCCTCTATGACTCCTAGGTCCAGCATGCGCTTTATTTCCAGTTCCACTTCAGCCTTCTTTGCCTCGGGAAGACGATAGGGGCGTTCTCGAACTATGACCCCGGGCTCAGTCACAATATCGTGGGCAATCAGAGAGGTCCTTCTGGGGTTTTCGTCTACCACCTCCGGGACGGACGAGATAACTGCTTCGAGCTCTCACCTCTGTCAGGTATTCAAATTAGACCCGAAGTTAAGTGTGTTAATCTGAGTGAAGAAGGAGCGGGGCTGGCCGGAGGTGGGATCAGGGTCCCTTTCCTTCCACGGTTTCAGCAGATTCACGTGATATATCCGCTCACTCGGTCGACGATTGGGTTGTTTCACCAAATAGTTGACGAGTACTTTTCTCTCCTTAACTTCGTATGGTCCTTGCCAGTGGGCAAGTAGTTTAGAGTTGGAGGTGGGAACCAACACCATGACTCGATCCCCCGGGTGAAACTCCCGAAGTGTCGTGCCATGGTCATAATAGTGGGCCTGTGCTGCTTGCGCCTCCTCCATGTGACTTTGTAATATGGGCCAAATTTTCTCAAATCTATCGCGTAATTGCGCGATATATTCCAAAATATTAGTGGAGGGAAGAGCCTCTCCTTCCCAACCTTCTTTTAAAATGTCCAATATGCCCCGGGGTTGTCGTCCATATAATAATTCAAAGGGTGAGAACCCCATGGAGGCTTGAGGGACTTCCTTGTAGGCAAAGAGTACGAGGGGGAGAAGTTGATCCCAGTTCCTCCCATCCCCACTGACCACCTTGCGAAGCATCTGTTTGAGAGTTTGATTAAATCTCTCTACTAAACTGTCGGTTTGAGGATGATACACCGCGGTTTTCAAGTGCTTTATTTTAAGTAAATTGGCCATTTCCCTGAATGTTTCCGAGGTAAACGGAGTCCCTTGATCCGTAAGGATTTCTTTAGGAACCCCAACTCGCGCAAGGACACCCATCAGTTCCTGTGCAATTGCTTTAGAATTGGCTGAGCACAATGGAACAGCTTCTGGATATCGGGTTGCATAATCCACGAGGACTAATATATATTCATAACCTCGGGCCGAGGGTTCCAGGGGTCCCACTATGTCGACCCCTATCCTTTCAAATGGGACATCAATTAAGGGAAGGGGAACAAGAGGAGCATGGTCCCTCCTAGGAATTTGCCACAGCTGACATTCCGGACATGAAATACAGAAGCGGCGAACCTCCTCATTAATTCCCGGCCAATAGAAGTGGAGCTTAATACGCTCTCGTGTTTTCTCGGTGCCCAGGTGGCCTCCTAGGAGGTGGGCTAACTCGCAAACTTGCCGCCGGAAAGTTTGTGGAATTAGCAACAGCTTCCCCCCCCCCCCCGTGCTCACTGACCCGATATAATAAATCATTTTCTATAACAAAGTGGGGCCCTTGTGGCATGGTCTGATTGGTGCGTTGGCCATTGACTAGGACAACTGCATTCTTAGCAAACTTAAGGGAATCATCATTCCATTGTTCCCTTTTAAATGAGGCCGGTGTTTGTCTAAATTGAAAGCTCAAATCTGAGAGAGGGTCTGGTCTGACCTTAAGGGGCGGAGAATCATCCCATTCTGGCGAGACGCAGACAGATGACATAATGGCCCGCGACGGTCCAGGAAGTTCCCCATCCTCCTCTTGGTCTCCCATACCTCTCTCCACCGGCTGCATACACAGTGTGGAGACAACCTGAGACGGTGGATTCCCGTCTGTTACTAGGCCCAATTTTCGGATTAGGAGAGATCAGTACTTCACTGCTTTTAATATCAGACCAGTCTTGCCCGACATTCACAGCGCACGGTGGATTTGGGAGGACTGCTACGATAATTCTTTTAAGTGATCCTCCGTGGCTGATGAACCATCGGGCTGATTTATAGGAGCGGACATCTCCGTGCACACAGGTAATTCTGGTCTTTATTTTTAACCATTGTCGCGGTAGTACATATCAGCGGTCAACAATAGAAATGTTGCTGCTGGAATCAAACAGAGCTTCTACTTTGTATCCATTTATAATGACCTCTCCTTTATGAGCCATTAACAAGGGGTTTGAAAGCGCACACAATCCACCCCTCTCTCTCCATTTACATTCCGCCTCGCTCCCGAGCGAGGACTCCGGTGCAAACTCCGGTTTATGCCGAGAGGGCAGATTAAGAGGGACATAATCTCTATAGCGTCCGCTGAAGGGCCGTTCTGCTCTCCCAAATTGCGAGACTGTCCTTGATGTTTCAATGAGCTCAATGAGCTTGGTTATGTTAGAAAATTCTCCCCAGACCGGCTGGGTGAAATGCTCGGGCAGGCTATTTATAAATAGAAAGCAGGCCACTTTCTTGACCAGTTGGAAGGTGGTGCATCCAGCTGCTCTTGGGTAGAGCGCTTAGGGTCAAATTTCCATTTTTGTATTTTTCTCACCTGCTGGTCTGGGGAATCCCCACTTTGCTCTGGGGCCTTAGCCCAGTTTGGAAGGACAGCACTCTCATTCCAAAAGAGCATAATAAGTCCCTTTTGCTTCATCCATAGAAACCAGCTCACATCTGTGTGTCCCATCAACACTCTCCCTATTTGATTTAGGTGACCCGGAGCTAGACATAGGGAGTGGAGTCTGCACCGGTTCTTTCCAAAATCTGAGACGCAATCCCCACCCGAAAGCTCGGCCCAGGTACTCTCCCATCTGGATATGATTCAGGTCCGGTCCCGTTCTCTTCTGGGTTTTCTCCATCCTGCCGACTACGCCACTGTCATAAAAACGACCATAAGACGTTGAGAAGGTTTGGGGCAGCCACCCGTATAATTATTCCCGGCTGCAAAAATGATTCATAAACAGAGACATGTTCATTCAACTGAGTCCAAAACAGAACTGATTCTCTTGAGAGAAGATGGCGGCTTTAAAGGCCAGCGAAGGAAGTGATGTCATCAATACCGGAAGTGACATCATTGGCTGCCCCAGAGCTGGGCGGGATTTTCCTAGAATGGTCTGCAAAAGATTGAGAGGGAAAATTAGTGCACTTCGCCACCCCCTGGTTTGGCATGGAATCACATGTATTCAAGCCCTTTAGTTGTCTCCTAAACACACGTGTGTGACAGTATGTATAATTATTCTGCCACACATATGAAACATGACAATATTTAGGAATAAAAGATCAGTAGATGAAGTATTGTCTATAATTGGTCAAGATTGTAACTAGAAAAATGAAAGTGAAGGAAAAAAAACCTCTATTCCAGAGAACAAAAGCAAGAAATCAATAGCCTGAACTTCGGTATCAAATAGATAACAATAGCCTGAACAAAGATAAAACAATATAAAGTTTTATTGTATCTATTTTATTGTGTCTTTATACTGCAACGGTATATTCTAATTGTCCTCTCATAGCAAAGGGTAAGTAACCACAAGAAAAAAAGACTTTATTGGAAAATGTGAAATAAACCCAACTACATTAAAATGATAACTAAACTAAAAATAAATAATAAATGACCCACAGCTATTACAAAATACCCACAAAGGAGCAAATGGAACCAAGGAAGAAATTCAAATGAAACTACATCATAACAATAACTGCTGAAGTGGATGAATAAAGGAGAATTAATCACATTAATAAATGTTTCACAAAGCACCATTGAGCCTTATACCTAACAAAGAAAAGCCCAGTTCATACAATCAAACACCTTCTCCACATCTAGTGACAGAAGGACAGGTAGACATGACAGAGTTGGTGCTCCATCAATCACATGCAGAAGGTGGCGGATGTTACATCCTGAATGTCAGTCAGTCAGTCAGTCATTTTCCAACTATATCCTAACACAGGGTCACTTGATCTGCTGAATGGTGGAAACAAATTTAGTCAAGGTAAAATAATTTGTAAATGACTTGTTCCAAGCATCAAGCAAGCAGCATTGTTAGCAGCTTGGTGTCAGAAGTGCCAATAGTCTGCTAAGTTTAGCACTGGGAACAATTATAACTAGTCCACGTGTAGTGAACCTAAACCTCTGTACTTTTGAAGTAACAAAGAGTTTACAGTGATCCCCTGCTATATCGCGGTTCAGCTATCACACCCCCGCTATATTGCGGATTTTTCTGTGGAACATATCTAACATTTAAGCAATACAGTAAATCATTAAATATACATACATTGTACACTACGGTAGACAAAGAGTTTCGCGTTACAGTACACAGATGATTTCTTACAAGGCCCGTTATTGGCTGAAAGAGGAGACTCAACCAATCAGAGCAGGATTTTCATTCTCTTGGGCTCTGATTGGTTGCTGCTAACATGGTGTAATCTTGCTAGAACAGCGAGCGTGGGTGGGTCCCTGACACATCTCACTTCTCTGCGTATCGCGTACCTTGCTTGTGGTTCGATTGTTGTGAGCAAACTTTTTGTGAACTTTTCGTTTTGTTTTAAGCCCTATGATGGCTCCCAAGCGTCCTGCATCTTCTAAGCTTTCTGGTAGTAGTGAGCCTAAGCACCAGAGGAAGACCTTGACCATTCAGGAGAAGGTAAAACTGCTGGATATGCTTCGGGAAGGAAAGCGTTACGTGGATGTCGCTCGGCATTACAGCTTGAATGAATCGACGGTACGCTACATTATTATTATTATTATCATTATGTTACTCATATCCTTAGCGCGACATCCACATATCTTATGTGTTTACAAAGTGTGTTTTAATAAGTTTACATGTGTTTAAAGTGTGTGGGAGGGGTATTTTAAGGCTTAAACTATAAAAAAAATGTTTATTTATATGGTCGTTCTATATCGTGGATTTTCACCTTTCGCTGATGGGTCTGGAATGTAACTTCCGCGATAGGCAGGGGATCACTTTAATTACAATCTAGTTTGAGTTATCAGTAACTAGCAAAATACCCGCGCTTCGCAGCGGAGAAGTAGTGTGTTAAAGAGGTTATGAAAAAAAAAGGAAACATTTTAAAAATAACGTAACATGATTGTCAATGTAATTGTGTTGTCATTGTTATGAGTGTTGCCGTGTTTTATATATATAAAATACACACACACACATATAAACATATATATACATATACATATACACATATATATACATATCTACATATATATATATACATATACACATCCACATATCAACATATATATATACACATATATACACACACACACGCTTTATGGGTGATGATTGTTTTAGTCTTTTTATCTTTATTTTATTTTATTGTAGAATCAACTCCTATCTGCGCACAGCAGGGCAGCCGTGGGCAGATGCGTATGGTGTATTCACTCCATGTTATCGTGCATTGCGCTGTCACTGGTATTTTGATAAAAGAATTAGAACAACATATAAGAAGCGTATAAATTATTAAACAGTAAAACATTAACATTTAAGAAGTAAAGTTACATTGAGTACTACTGCAGTGCCTTCGGGTATACCTCATTTTTTGTTTGCCCATTACATGCTTAAATGTATACATTTTTTGGTGTACCTACCCGAGAACACGCGACATATAACCGAGCGTGGGAGAAGCATGGATTTTAAACACGCGTTGAGTTCATCTGCTGGTCTCCCTCGTGGAATAACTGGTAATGTTTGAATAAAATCTATAGCGAGTAAAACGACATTACCTCCTATTTTTTTTTTTACGATCTCTGAGATCTTGCTTTTTTCGGTTCAAGGCTTCATAAGCTCTTTTATGTTGTATGGTGTACTTATCCCAAACCATCATCTTTGAATGTTGCAAGACTTTCGCCTTGTATGTAGATCGGGGTAATTACATTCATTGCATTCCTAGTCTGAATCACAATCTGATTGTATGGGTGGTTACCTGGCACTGTAGGGTTGCCACCCGTCCTTTAAAATACGGAATCGTGCCGCGTTTGAGAATGAAATTGCGCGTCCCGTTTTGAATCAATACTGGACGTGATTTATCCCGTATTTTTTTTATCATTTTTTTTTTAAAGCAGCGTCTCATGGAAATCATCCCACACGCATTTTATGAAGATGCCTCCTTTCCTACTTTTGATTGGGTAATACTTGATGTCATCGTTAGTTTGATTGGTGTTTTTAACTGTCCAGTGAGGAGGGCGTGTCTTTTAAGTAGAGTCTGCAAAGTGTTGGCACTGAGATGTGGCGTCAGCGCCATAGTTGAAGCCCCTAACGTTGCGGTCAGCAAGTCGGCTAACATCTGCCATGTGCCGTCTTTCAGTTGCGAGAAGCAGATCATAGAATGGTTGAAACTGTTGCCCCTAACGTTGCGCCACGGCGTGTGGTTCGTTTATACCTCGTGTCTTCTCATTAAACTTTTATCTCGCGAATATGTTATTGCAATCCGCAGCGGGAGCGTTTCTATAAACTTAATTGAAACTTACGTTTTACACCGTGCTTTGTTTCCCTTATGAACATGCTTGTATGCTTAACTCGCTCCGTTCTCAATTGTTTAATTAATTTTTTGCTCTTCGCTGTTTGCGGCTGTTCCTCCATTTCCCCCTACTTCGTTCTTTTATCTCGCGAATATGTTATTGCAATCCTTAACGGGAGCGTTTCAATAAACTGATTGAAAATAGTTTTGCATTTACCTTTTTAGTAAAAGGCGAGCTTTTAAGCCTGAGAAATCACCCCGTAAATGCACACGTTTAATTGGACATGTGTTAATATGTATGGTTACACAGTATTAAAAGACAGTGAACAATGTCAGTTACCTTTCTTCCCGCGTTTGATAAAAGGTGAGCTTTTAAGCCTGAGAAATCACCCCGTAAATGCACACGTTTAATTGCACATGTGTTAATATGTATGCTTACACAGTATTAAAAGACAGTCAAAAATTAACGTCATTTACCTTCGTTCCCGCGTGTGACTCGTGCTGTAAATGTCTTCCTTGTTTTTAGTTCACGTGATTACGTAGGAGGCGTGATGACGCGATACGTGACTCCGCCTCCTCCATTACAGTGTATGGACAAAAAATATGTTCCAGTTATGACCATTACGCTTTGAATTTCGAAATGAAACCTGCCTAACTTTTGTAAGTAAGCTGTAAGGAATGAGCCTGCCAAATTTCAGCCTTCCACCTACACGGGAAGTTGGAGAATTAGTGATGAGTGAGTCAGTGAGTCAGTCAGTCAGTCAGTGAGGGCTTTGCCTTTTATTATTATAGATTAATATAGGGTGCATGCTCTCTAAAGATGGAAATTGTAATTCAAGTTCAGAAATCTCCTGCTGTCTGGACTGGGACAGACTTCTGGCAAACCCTATCATAAAGTTGCATATATCTCCTTTGAAAGCCATCCAAATGAAAGAGAGATCATCTACAGAATTCGTGTTAATAGCAATAAATCTATCTAGATCAGCAGAATTAGTCTTGAACTTCTGTCAGTGGCATGGCACGTAAGTAATGGTTAATAAAACTCTGCTGATCTGTTGTTTGAAAGAAAGGCAAATGCACAGAGGTGACTATGTGCAGATGGTGCAGACCTATAAATACCTGGGAGTGCAGCTGGATGATAAATTAGACTGGACTGCCAATACTGATGCTCTGTGTAAGAAAGGACAGAACCGGTTATACTTCCTTAGAAGGCTGGCATCCTTCAACATCTGCAATAAGATGCTGCAGATGTTCTATCAGACAGTTGTGGCGAGTGCCCTCTTCTATGCAGTGGTGTGCTGGGGAGGCAGTATTAAGAAGAAAGACGCCTCACGCCTGGACAAACTGGTGAGGAAGGCAGGCTCTACTGTTGGCATGGAGCTAGACAGTTTGACATCTGTGGCAGAGCGACGGGCGCTCAGCAGGCTCCTATCAATTATGGAAAATCCACTGCATCCACTAAACAGTGTCATCTCTAGACAGAGGAGCAGCTTCAGCAACAGACTGCTGTCACTGTTCTGCTCCACTGACAGACTGAGGAGATCGTTCCTCCCCCAAACTATGCGACTCTTCAATTCCACCTGGGGGGGTAAATGTTAACATTTAACATTATACAAAGTTATTGTCTGTTTTTTACCTGCATTATTATCAATCTTTAATTAAATATTGTTTTTTTTTTTGTATCAGTAAGGTGCTGCTGGAGTAAGTGAATTTCCCCTTGGGATTAATAAAGTATCTATCTATCTATCTATCTATCTATCTATCTATCTATCTATCTATCTATCTATCTATCTATCTATCTATCTATCTATCTATCTATCTATCTATCTATCTATCTATCTATCTATCTATCTAATGTTTGTGTTTGGGGAGAGGGTATTCTTATAAGTGGACCAAATTTAAATAAGAAACAAATCTGCACAGTGAGTGAGTAGAGTACAGAATGCCATGAAGATGGACATGGGGAATTTATTTAATAGTTCATGAACGAAACCAGTATACACTAATATACAATATGCTCAGAATCTTTGAAATAAAAATTTTGTTATGTTGATATGATAAGAAACAGACAACTGGTATAACTTCATATGGGGCAATCCTTTCACCAACAGGTTGCAAGATTAGCTGGCATTATTAATGCTAGAGCCTCTTACTTTGAAGTGCAGGTTGCCCCATATTAGACTGATCATGCTGTACGTAACAGAACTAGGAGGAGGAAGAAAAGGCATCAAGGCAGCGCTTATTTTCAAATCACAGGACATAATTAGCATTAGAAATGGCGCAGAAGGAGAGTAAAAGCATCAGAGCATCTAACTCTTGAAGATTGAACTGTTGACTTGGAGGCACTTTGAAAGAGAAACCTGAATACCATTGTGAACATTCCTTGGCTAAGAATGCAACACCCCAGTATTTTGTAGTGATAGGAAACTGAAGTAGAAAGTTTAACTGGAGCTGAGTAAATCTGTAAAATCAACCTTGAAGTGGAGAGGTAAGACAGAGACACGATTGGTTACATTTCTTTTTGGTTTTCCAATTGAAGCATGGGCAGGTCAAGTCATGTATTCATGGTCACACCATGTCATTAGCAAAGTCCGAAGCCTTAACCACTACGTCATACCAATGCCTGCCTAAATAAATCATTAATCATGTTTCCTGAGGAATGAGTTAGTTTGAAATAAGCCAGGTGTAAAAGAAAATGAGCAATACCATTTAAGAAGCCTTTTTCATAACTAGGCACATTGCCTCACAAGACTAACCCATTGTTGTGTTGAAGTCAGGCCCTTAAATAGACAGATAAGGGATTCTTGAGGCTTCTTGAATAAATGTCTGTTGGTCAGAATAATCAAGAAACATTATTATTAAGGGGTTAGTTAGTAGTTCTGACACACCATGATTGTACCCTAGAGGCACTTCTTGGTCAAGCAAAGCCTCTGAAGAATAGTAATGCTGCTTTCCCACGGCTCCTTCTAGCCATCCTATAGTTGTGTGACAGAGCTGTCCACCTCAAGTACAGTTCCCAAGTAACTTTACAGGAATTCAGAGCACAGATACTGGAGAAAGATGCTGCCATCCTGTGGCCTGGCAGAGAATACAATGCACATTGCAATAATTGGTGTTCATTGCCATGTCCTACCATTATGTTTGTTTCCCATCAGGGAAAGGTACTAGCAACATAAAATCTAGGAACTTATGTTCTGAGTATGCTACTAATATTACTTTTAAATATCAATAAGAAAACAGAACAGCTTTGAAAAAAACTTTCTTTACATTTTTGAAATTGTGTTCTTTCAGGTAGGACATGCAGATAGCATAGCCCTGTGGGAAGTTTTACTGTAATCAGACTTTTTTTGTCTAATACACATGTGTTATCTTTGTACATTTTTCCTTTTATTCATGACTGATATATTATCAGAGTTGTCTCTTTTGTTCTGAATTGATACTGTCTCAGTAGGTGTCCTGTTTACAAGAGTGGAATTCCATGCATCATCTATTCTGTAATGAGACATCAGATTTAGTATTTTAATCTTCACTGAAGAAGCACAAATTAAATGCACCCTAATCAGGGTCAGGACATTTTACATATTGCTTGTTATACAGTGTATACTTTCAGTGCAAACTATCAAAGGATGAGAGTAGGGTTTCTAAACTTAAAAGACCACAGTGCACAAAGAGTAGTTAAAATATATCTATCTGTGAGTAACAAGTAAGTAAAAGCAGAGGCTTGACTGTAGATGTCATGATCTTTGTATTGTATAATAGGATTCGCTATTAGGCTCATCAATGTATGTGATCACAGAATGGAAATGGACTTCATTAAACATTTATGGGATGAGAAACAGTAATGAAGAGTTAGAAGGAGGTTATGTATGATGTGCATAAGTTGTCTTATCATCTAAAAGCTGAGAAACATACACTAATGTTCTCCTTGTCACAGAGCTGTGGACTTTTCTGTACAGTATACATGCAGCCCCTTATTCTTCACCTTTTCGTAGGTGCATGACTGTGAATAATGTGCACATGATATGTACATAACCATTGTTAATATTTAGCAGTGAAGCTCGGGAGAGTCAGGTCAGTTTAAAACTGCCATTAAAACATTCTCCTGGGCATTGGCTTTTCACATACTGAATATAAAATTCCTTAGTGATGTGAATCTCAAAATACTGTATGGCATAAGAAACAAATAAATATGCATGAGATATATTTGAAGAGAAAATGTATTTGCTACATTGATAGGTGGGAAGAATGTTGCTAGGTTGAAAGGGGCAGCACTGAAAAGAGAAAGGGCCTAGAATAGGAGAGAAAGAGAAAACCATGATTGTCCCAGGTGGCACATTTTATCATGCCAGAAAGCCCTGAGGTTGCGCTGGATTTTTGTGAGGGACTTTAAACACAGGCACCAAAACAGAAGATGGTGAGTAAAGACAGCTGACAGAAGATAAAAGAAATGTCTGGCTCATATAATACAACATGTTATCATGAGTCTGGAGGTAGATTGTGCTGCCTTTTTAAAAGTGGGGTCCAGCATACCTGGCAGCAACTGGACATTATTGTTAGTGCCTGAGTGGAGGCAATGCACCATATAGATCTTTTAGAAAAGACAGTATGCATCAATGTAATACCCTTTAAAGAGTGTACTGGTATCAGGGTCCTTCAGAGGTCACTGACATGGTTGCAGTGAGGTTGGGGTATATCTACCCCAACCCAAAAAATGATTTCTGGCTTGGTTAGAAGTGACTCCAATCGGGGAGTTAAAAGTGGCCACAAACCAAGGATGAAATTACAGACTCACAATGTTTCATATGTGTAATTAGAATGAGTATTTTTGTATTTATAGAGCTGTTGCATATTTAACAATAATGAAAATAATTATGGTTTTAAAAGTTACTTTAGTTTAAGATATCTAGTGACAACTGTTTTATCTTAGGCAATATATTAAAAAAGATTTACCTACAAGTAGCTTAGTTTACTGATTATCCAAGACATATTAATAGTATATATAAGCATCACAACAAACAAAAAATGTTTTCCAGTGAATCAACAGTAAAATGATTTTTGGTTACTGACACCATTAATTTGACAATGAAAGTACTGACATTTTAACTGATTTTACTATACTGGTACATATGAAACTTGGATGCATTATTGTGACCAGTATCACGTACATCATCCTGTCATCCATTTTGTGACTTCTGAATCTGTGCATAAAATGACTATATGGGGCAAGAACCAGCCTACAAGGCCCAGATCAAGTTCACACTGATAAAGGCAGAACATGTAACTGCAACATTGACTTTGATATTCTGACAGTGGATAGCTACATTTCCAGAGCTGTTAAGATATGTCTAAATCAAACTAAAATCTGAGCACCACTAAATACAGTATTTGTTTTATTTGCATCTAATGTTTCATCCATCAGAATCTTTCAAACAGAAAATGGCCCTATTTTCCTTCTAGTCTGAAAGCATTAATTTCAAGTTTTTAATATATATGAGAAAAACATCTCCTTCTAGAATTAAAGAACCATTCCATCTCCCATATACTGATTTGTACTTTGCCATCCTTAACTTTTTGCTTGTTCATAAGGAACTAAGGAACTTCAATCTCCAATCCTCTCTTCTTAGTTGCACAATACTGTGGGAAAGTGTTGAGTCTCGGTAAAAGAAAATTTAGTTCCAAAAGTGCAAAGATATTAAAGTGGCAGTGTGCTGCTCCAAACATGTATGTATGGCCATACTTATGTGGACACCCCTCCAAATTATTGATTTCAGATTTATTGATTTCAGATGTTTCAACCATGCTGATTATTAATAAGTGCATAACATCAAGCACAAAGTCATGCATTCTCTTATGACAAAAATTGACAGTAGAATGGGGACATTACTGAAGAACTCGATGACTTTAAATATGACACCGTCATGTCAGTAAGTATAATTTGCCCAGGTCAGCTGGTCTATATGGGTAAAACGCATGGACGCTATCCAGTGACCTGAAACAAAGACTGGACTCCTTCAGTACTGCGTCTCTTTGGAGAATCCTTGGGTACCACTGGTTTGACTTTGTGTTGAACGAGTGGTTGCTCACAGAATCCCAAATGAGGCACATTACCTGCATTGTGGGGAAACATTCTCTGAGGGTGATCTGGCTTGCAGGATCCTCATTGTTGAGGACCTGAGTAGCTGGACCAGGCCAAGGCGACACCCACATAACACCTGGCTATGGCAGATAGATGGTCATTTCCAGAGGATTGGACTGGACTGCGTGCCTGCCTAGGAGGTTGCCAACCAGGATCCCAAGCTGTTTCGTTGTGTGTTGGATGAGGCAATGCATAAAAATTGCCTATCTTCTGTTGCATCCTTCACAACACAGTTCCAAATTGCCTCTGCAGGCTATATCAGCTCAAGGACTGTGTGTTGGTAATTTCATGAAATGGGTTTCCATGGCCAAGTAACTGCACACAAGCCTAAGATCAGTATACACAATGCCAGATGTTGGCTGGAGTGATGTAAAGTACACTGCCATTGAACTCAGTAGCACAGGAAATATGTTCTCTGGAGTGATGAATCAGAATTCACTGGCAGTCTGATGGATAAATATGGGTTTGGCACATACTAGTATAACACTACCTTCTGGACAGCGTAAGTGCCTATTGTGAAGTTTGGCAGAGGAAGGGGATCTGGGGCTGTTTTTCAGGGTTTGGGCTAGGCTTCTTGGTTCCAGTGAAGGGTGCCATTAATGAACACAATACAGCACATAAAGACATTTTAGACAATTGCATGTTTCCAATTTTGTGGCAAAAGTTTTGGATATGGCCCCTTTATGTTTCAGCATGACTATGCCCCTTTGCACAAAGCCTGGTCCATAAAAACATGTTTTGACAAGTTTGATGTGGAGGAACTCCTTGACCTTAGACTTCTTGAACACCTTGGGATGAATTCAGCAAGGTCTTCTTGTAAAACATCAGTACCTGACCTTCACAAATACTCTTTTTGCTGAATGGGCACAAATGACAAGCAGTTGTTTTAACTTAAGATAATTAAGCCACTGGTAAAGGTTCTTTTATGCTTCCTTGGACCCAAACAGGCATGGACTGATATTTTGTGATGCTTCATTCATACAAAAACCCTGATGATATTTGACTTATTTTGGTAATGAAACCTTCTGTTTCATGTAAATTGTTTTGTGGTGCTGGTTACTCAGGGTATGGTCTTAGCTCAGGCGTGGCGGCCTTTAGGGTCAAACCACACTTGAACATAATTAGCTATGCAAGAGAAAATTAAATGAACCCTATCACTGAACACTAAAGAAAATTGAGACATAATCAAATTTGTCAAAATGAACTGTATTAACATAATGTTATAGATTCAGGTCACTGAAAGAGGTCAAGCTAAAGCAACCTGAAATGTTAAGTTCAATAAATTCATGGTTATCAGCAGTTATTTTCTGGAATCTCAAAATAAAGCTTCTCCAAAAAAATGATACTCTGTCACTTATTATTACAGAGTTCTGTAAATAACAGTCTTAATAATGAATTGCTAGTATTTGAATCTGTGCACCTATAAAAATTTCACTTATAGTATGAATTCAGCACAAACATTTTTTCATTGTACAAATGGTTCAATAAACTAAATAAGAAATATGATTTTCAAATAATACAGCTTAAAGGGAAATAATTAGAGAAGAAAAATACATCGGCTTTGGCTTTCATTCTCTGTGATATTAACAACATGGACATGTAGTGCATTAGTAACAAATAATTGATACTGTCACATCCCCAAAATGAAAAAAAATAACATGTTAGTTATTCAGCTTCTCTTATATATCCCATCTTCAGTTAAATCTTTGATATATGTGGTTACAAAAGGACTCTTCCAGGACATGAAAGATGACCACTATCAATACTAAGATAAAGACATTTCAGAAGTCAAGAAGCAGTTCACTCAGCAGCAAACAAATATAAGGTCAGTTAAGACAAGGGTCAGTGCATACAGCAGGATTAATGAGGACTAAAGAGAGCAGGCAAGTACCATATCAAGAATGCGGTCAGGAGTCAAAAAGGGGAAAACCTCTAAATCAAACAAAACAGAACAATAGTCTCAGAAAACTGTGATCAAGCAACAAGATAAATGCAGGGTCCTGAAGACCCTGCTGTCATGAGAAGAAGCATAGCTTTGACTAAAAGACCCAGGCAAATGTTTATTTTCATGTTTAATACTATATTTTGCCTTAATCCAGTGCTTGTACACTTTGTGGAATGCCTTTTACCTACTTCCTCACAGTTCCAGGAGACTTTCTTTCTATGGTGTTTGCATATTTTCACTATATGTACATACTCCGCCTATAATCACACATCTCAAAGACATGGTGGTGGAAATAATTTCCAGCATTAAACTGTCCCTGAAATAGTGGGTGCAGGTTTGCAAGTGAGCAAAGTAGTCCCGTGGCCTGGTTCCTGCCTTGGCACCCAGTGATGTTAGAATTAGCATTGGCTTCTTATTCCTTGAATTGAATTTATTCATTTTAGTAAATGTATGGATGGATGTGTTTTAGTAATACAGTACTTGCTAAAAGCTATATATTTTCTTTAATCATTGCTGGGCTTTTACTGAAATGTTTGCTCAGGAATCTTTGTTTCAACATAATTTCTGACTAACAAGAAATAATGATTAATGCATGATATTTGTGCTTGTCTTCAACAAACACACTATAAAATGCATTTTATAGAAGAAAGTCAACATTTAACCCAAGCTAATAAAACAAGTTTTAAAAAATAATGGATCAATGCAAAAGCATTCAAGCTGAAAACTAATTGCATTGTGAAACCAAGACATTGTGTGCTGAAAAAAGACCAAAGGCATTTTAAATGTCAGATACAGTAGAAATACAATTTTGTCATATCTTGTCAAAGAATTCAAAGTGAACAATTATTAGCAGAAGTCAGCCTTATTCTAACAAATTAAACCAACAAATCTTAAATTGTTAAAGATATAATACTCTTTGAAATAGTATAACGGAATGAAATTAGTCTAAGATAAGATCTCTAACTGAAGATACCAAACGAAGGAAAAAATTCAGGACGTGTGCATGCATTCAACTTTAATATCTAAAAATTCACAGAGGATCAAAAAGGTTTAGCAAGACACATACTCAAGGAACAAGCAGATTCCACAGTAGATAATAATTCTTTACATAAGGGGTTGCTGAAAAGAATACATCGGTCAAATCCCATATGCGTAATGCTTTTAAGAAGAAAATAAAAATAAACAGTGTCATCTGATCCATGTAACTACTTGAAAATGTGCATAATACAGTATACAGTTTATATGTTTTGAAGCCCACTTAAAAATTCATGAAACATATGGCACCTTAAATTATAGGTAAAAAATTAACAAATTAAATCATATTGTTGGAGTTCCTTTACTTAATGAATCAAAGTACTTTTCAAGTGTATATAGTA
>NC_041402.2:117767063-117774563 GCF_900747795.2 Erpetoichthys calabaricus
ACATATACATACATATATATACATACATATATACATATATATATATATACATACATATATACATATATATATATATATATATATATACACACACACACACACATCAACATATATATATATATATACACATACATATACACACATACATACATATATATATACATATACACATACATACATAGTGCGTTGTAACACGGACTGTGATTGTTACATGGGAGGGAGACGACAAATCACAGCTTCCCGCTTTCTAATCGGGCCTGTGATTGGTGCTCTGACGGATGCCCAGATCCCACAGTATCTCCCCTTAGGAGAGGCGTTAGGCAAGTGTAATTGAATAGCGGTGCTGCAAGTTTAGCTTTACACCTGTTTTTAAGGCTTATTGACTGAAAGGGGCTTTCATGAAAAAAGTTAGGGCTTTGCTACAGGATACACCTCCACAAGTTAAGGAAGTAAAAATAAAGGTATATATTTCTGTTTTATTTAAACCTTTTAAGTTTGTACGCGGGCGGTATGGTGGCGCAGTGAAAGGGTGCCAGTTAGGAGACCCGGGTTCGCTTCCCTGCATGGAGTTTGAATGTTCTCCCCCGTGTCTGTCTGGGTTTCCTCCGGGTACTCCGGTTTCCTCCCACAGTCCAAAGACATGCAGGTTAGGTGCATTGGCGATTCTAAATTGTCCGTGGTGTGTGTGGGTGTGTGCACCGTGCGGTGGGCTGGCACCTTGCCCGGGGTTTGTTTCCTGCCGTGTGCCCTGTGTTGGCAGGGATTGGCTCCTGTATTTAGGCTATAGCGGGTTGGATGGATGGATGGACATTTGTATGCATAGCCCCATTTGCCCGTTTTCGTTTTTTTTCTTTCTTCAGTAATATTTCAGCAAACCCGGAGCTTGTCAGTTCAAATCCTGGTACTGACACCACTGTGTGACCCTGAGGAAGTCACTTCACCTGCCTGTGCTGCAAAAAACAAAAGTAATGTAACAAATTGTACCTCAGATGTTGCAAGTTGCTGGAATAAAGGCATAAGTCAAATAGATAAATATGTATTATACACATAGGAACTATTCATTTATTTTCAGTATGCTCTATAAAAGCTTCTGCACCATTTCACTGGTACTAAACACATTTCACTGTATGTAAGGTATAACTATAATGAACTGAATTACTGTAAAATCATGCAAATCACAACAGCTTAATACAGCCGGACAATTAAACAAGACACCATTTATATACTAAATTTAAATATTTACATTACATGGGAAGAAATTTATTATGCTTCTTTTACTCCTGTCTGTATGTTAACAAAAATTGAAAGCAGTTTTAAATAACTTTCTAAAAGGAAAAAAAACTGAAATAACATAAAATAAAAACTGTTTACGTAAGAAAAACACACTTAATTATCAACTTTTGCTCTTCATATTTTCAGAAAATTTCCTTTGCCTTCAAAGTAAACAGAAACACAGGAAAGAAACACTAAACCTATATGTAACTTCTATGCATACCTTTACAATATTAAAACCTATTTCAAACATAACAAAAAGTATGGTACTGCACTGTTAATTATTCATCAACTTACTATATACTGTATGTTGCTCATCCCAGCAGCACAGAGCAGTATGCAATTTATAAACTTCCCACACTTGTAGTATTTAATTAAATTACATACTGCTTTCATTCAATATGAACAGTGCACACTTTAGTATGCAGTGACTGAATTTCATCAATTAGTGAAGATATTTTAGGTATAGATTGTATATACACTAGAATTGTGCTGTATACTAGTATTGAAAAAAGTACAGAAGAACCTGATTTATAAAACTACAGTAACAGTATTTAGTTATTTTCAATGCTGGAAGTAAATTGCATTCAGTCACTTATTTGTGCGAACACAATTCTAAGTGGAACCATGCTCTTTAATGTAATATGCCTATTACAGTATTTAAAGCTCAAAACACCAAGGGGGAATAACACCCACAACACTCTTTGAACTTATATATTTTTGTTAGCGAGTCTAAAACTCCATGGGGCACCACTCCCCACCACCCTTAGCTCCTTAGAATGATTTGCAGAGTGCAACGCTGCAGTTAGACACGCAATTGTGCAGTGGAGCAGGAAGGTGAGCATGTTTATGAGCTGGGAGAATCTAGAGGCTGTGAGATATTTGGGGATTGGGGGAGTGAGTTCTCCGTCATTTGCTTTGGTATTCATTGGGGTTCCAGTACTGAGGTATGGAAGCCTGTATCAATACCAAAGTCATACTTTTAATACCAATCCAACACTACTATACACTTTAAAGACAACCACTTTATCTCACCTATGACAAGATCAAGACCATTGTTGAGATATCTCTTTTCAGTGTCAATAAACAGATTGCTATTAAGAGAATTTTGTTTTGGTTTGTGGCTAATTCTCAATACATATGTGACAATGTCACAAATGAAACCCTCAGTATTGGTTATGTTACTAATATACTCTAATCACCAAATTATCTCCATACTACACATTCAAAGCCACCTAAATATTATGGCTTGCATGTTCTCCACCAATTAAACAGTCAGTTAAGTGAGAATGATAAATGTGGCTATGAAGTGTTCATTCAGGACATTGTACAAAGGGCACAAACACACCTGAGACAAACGAAACCAAAAAATATTAAGGAATTTACTTAAACTGCATACCAGCATAAAATATTCAGAGCTTGGAATTTGTGATAATGTTACATTCAAAGTTTTGCATTAGAAAAAGGGAGACAGGTTGTCAGAATTATTTAAACTTTATGGATTAAAACACAGGTGGATTATGACTTGCTCTTTTGTTGGTTACCTATTAATGGCCGCCAGATGGCAGCATCTACCAAGCTATACTTCATTTGAAAGGGAGCACAAATGCATATTTTGCAAATATTTTTTGATTATCAAGTTTTTTTCCACGGTCTCTCACATATTTTCATTATATTTTTAAAAATGTAAACTGCTTATTTTGTAGTTAATGAAAATTTCAAATTATGCTAATATATCCAGGTTCAGAAAAAAAAGTGGAATTTATAAAATACTTAAAGCTTAACTGGAAAAGTATGAGGTTTAAAATTTGCTACAATTTGTCAGCAGTTACCTGGTGGCCGGTAGGAAAAACCAATGCAATGTTTTTGTTCTCTGATAAAGATCTGTATCCTACTGCCCCTACAAATATGCGTTTCCTACCAAATTCAATATTTTTGAGGCATTCCTGCTACTACTGTAATAATGAGAAAATCTAATTGCAGCCGGGTTTGAGAAGAACCAGAGACACCCTGCCCAATTATTCAATAGAGCTAAAAATTATTTGAGTGATTTTTTGCACCAGTACAACAGAAGACTAAAATGCAGTCATGCCACTTTGTCTTTACACACTGGAACTGAAATATAAAACATCCATCCATTCATCAGTTTTCTTAACCTGCTTATTCAGGGCAGGGTTAAGAGGAGGCTGGGTTCTACCCCAGAAATCATCAAGCCAGGAACAATGCCTGGACAGGGTGCCAGTTCATTACAGAGTAAACACACAGGCCAATTTACATACACCAGTTCATCAACCCGCATATCATTTGATAGCTGGACGGAGGAACCTGAGACACAAACAGTCTTTCCAAAATAAGAACATTTTTAGTGCAAGTACGAATGCCCCTTCAGAGTATAAAATAATTGGCATACTTCAGAAGGGCTTTCTTTTGCACATGAACAGAAAATCTGGGGAAAAAAATTGCTTTATGTATGTACACGTAATGAATTCAGAGAAAGAGAGCTGAAAATAATGTGATTTGCAAAAAGGACTAGATAAAAGATACTCAAAATACTATCAGGAGTCACAGATCCATAATGTGAAAATGAAAAGAACTGCTAAAAACAAAAAAGCACTAATAAATAGTAAAATAGAATAAAAAAGTCAAAAGAACTGGGCCAAAAATCCAAAGACTAGAAAATAAGCTTGCTCCCAAGATGTTGGTAATCAAAACTAAGTTTATATAGATAGAAGCTATTCATATATACAGATGATTTTTTTTTTTTATTGTGTCACTATCTTAAATGCAAAAATGGCCATGAAATCCTGGTGCGACATCCTGCCATGTGACAGGCAATGGCCCTGGCAACCATAAACAAGATCCAGTAACCCCCATATTTTAAACTACTCAAAATAGTAGTATGCTGGCAGCAAGAACATGTCAGAAACATAATAGTATTTTTATTTACAAGAAATAAATAGAAAAAGTAAACAAATAATTCAGAATGAATCAAAAATCACAGCATTATATCATTTACAGATGTATTACACATACATTTGCTATATATAATCAAAATAAAAAAAAGTGATTAAAATGTAACAGTCTCTATATCAGGTAGATATTCTAAGAAACCACGGAAATATTCCTTATCACAGTTGGAATAGGTTGGAATTATAACATTACTCTATAATTATTTTCTAGATTAACAAAACAACCATAGATATAACTGTAAAATCAGAAGGCACTTTTTTTTAAATATCTCCTGTATTTCATTTTGCTTCTTTCCTGTATGCTTCTATAGTTAGTTCTCCTTTTTTAATGTTTTCACTGATTCCCATACTTAATTTGTACATAAAAAAGTAAAAATTCAAATCACAGCCAACTGCATACCTGTGTTGAGGCCATTCGAAATGCTGGTCCGCTGGTAGGTGCTGCTGGCCTAGGAGAGATGCTGTTGTGCACCTGACTTTGCACTTGAACCTGTGCTTGAGCATGAGCTTGAGCTTGAGCTTGAGCTTGCGCCTGCGCATGGGCCTGAGCCTGAGCTAATGCTTGCTGTGGAACCATTACCAGCTGCCCAGTGTCTGTTCGGACCAGAATCATACCTGAAAAAAACATAAGGGAAGGGGACGGAGGAAGGAAAAAAAACATCAGAATTCCTTTAATAGAGATTATCATTATGAATTAGTCTTGGAAAATGAAACTGCAAATCAACAGTAACAAACAATGGGGATAAAAACATATGTACCAGAGATGTTTTTTTTTTATGTTTAAACCAGTTTCTAAAGAGTATTCATTCTTACTCTCACCTTTCTTTCAAAAATCATTTTTTACATTTATTATCAATAAAGGTGCAGCCATATTAAAAGTCTTAAACTTTCTTTAAGTATCATATTCAGCATTTTATCAGTGCTAATTAAACAAAGTGATTTGCTAAAAATAAATTACAGTATATACAGTATTTAGGGCATCTTGAAGATTATATTGATTTAACTATTCATTTTGATTTCTTTTTGTTGTTCCTGTAATTCAAAGCTTTCTACAGAGTTCACATACAACATACTTTTTATACAGTTAACACCCAACTTTTCCTTTAACAAGAATGCATAAAAATAAACTTATTTGAGGAACATCGAGGAATGAATGCAAACAACCTGAAGTAGTTTTTATATTAGTTGTAGCAGTAGTAATAGTAATATTGTCACATGTGCAGAGTAAAATCAAAATCTTAACTGGATATCAACCAAACACTAATTACAAACATCACACCATCAACAGCTTGAGAATTTGACTAAGTTTTAATGAGCAGGAACACTGTATCTTAAGGCTAGAATACTGAAATGGGAAATTTATCTATAGAGTTCCTTTAGAACCATTTATATTTAGCTTGTCCACATTCACCATAAGGGTCTGCTAGGGGGCGTGTGACGTAAATTTAATCAGCAATCCTGGCATACAAACCCTTGTGTTGCCGACCACATGCCTCCAGAATCTTCTGAGCACATGGTTCTGTGCACCCCTGTATGCATCAACTATGCATGTGCTAGACAAAAATATAGTCTCATTCAAGAAACAGTGTCCGTCATTATCTGCAAAAATGTCCTCAAATTCATGGTGAGAAATCACTAAGCCCCTGGACAAAGACAAAAGTTTGGGCAAGCAGAAATCTAATTATCTGCAAGATCGATAAATAAAGGCAAAGAAAAGTCTTTGGGAGGAAAAGCTATGAATTCTGCTACTGCACAGTGTGATGGTCTGAACGCTTGAACTATAAACAGACCAGGGTGTGCATTCCCTGTGCGTGACTGTGAGAGAAAAAGTGTAAAACTTTCAGATACGCTGATTATCAAAATTAAAGGCAGCAAAAATAAAATCATTCAGATGTGGAGAGTTTTCAATAATGGACAAAAATCCAAAATATTCTTGGAGACAAACACACATTGTAGTAACACATTCAAGTAACAGTCCCTTCAGGTGTTAATGAAACATTGGTTATGAGTCAACATATACAAAACTACTAGTCCCAATACTCAAACTGAAGATCAAAACAGAGGAGACATGTAAGAATTTCTAAACCTCCAAATAAAATAGCACACGCAAGACTACCAAAAGGAAGTTTGCATCCAGAAATGCGGACAACCTAGATGTGTGCAACACTGACCTTCATACCATTGCAACAGTGACATCACATGCCAAGACTTTTAGCTTTCAAGCTGACTGCAGACAATCACAGTTTAGGGTGTGCAAATGTACTTGATTTTTTGAAAATGACTAAGTCACATCTACAGTATATATATATATATATATATATATATATATATATATATTTGCAGTTGGAGATCCACAAAGGGAGAAAAAACGAATCACGTATCATAAAATAGTTTTATTCCTGAGCTTTCAACCCCTATCAGGGGTCTTCATCAGAGGATAATGCTTAGACTTACAAGAATCAAAGGCAATATATAGCAGCACATTCAGGGGGGGGGGGGGGGGGGGGGGGGGGGGGGGGGGGGGGGGGGGGGGGGGGGGGGGGGGGGGGGGGGGGGGGGGGGGGGGGGGGGGGGGCGGGGGGGGGTGGGGGGGGGGGGGGTGGAGGTGACTAAGTCCGTATGATCAAAAGGAGGGGGGGGGGGGGTTTATCGTTAAATTAAAGTGCATATGTCCTTCTTAAGTTGGCATATGCTGGGTTTATGTCCAAGTGTCTGTTGATGGCATTTTCATCTGATAGCCAAGACTCGGCCAACTCTCTGGCGCTTTTTGTACTGGCCTTACATTTTACTTTCACGTTGTCCCAGTTGAATGTGTGTCCTGTCGATTTAGTATGTGCATATATCAAAGATAAGGCGTCCTTTCTTCTGACAGCGTTGCGATGTTCCTGTACACCGTGTTGAAATTCTTTTTGACGTTTGTCCTATGTATACAGCTGAGCAAAGAATTGCATGGAATACTATAAACTGTGTTTCGTGTTTCGGCTGTCGATTTCTTGTTTTTAGCATTAACCAGGACCATGCGTCAGATTGTTGGTGGTTTTATGTGCTATTTTGATGCCCCACTTGGTCAGGGGTGCGTGCCGTGCCTTCTGACACATTATGGTGGTATGGGAGTGAATGCCAGGTGGAGTGGGGGTTCTGATGTACGTCGCTTGTATGCTGATTCCTTTGGCGCCTGCTGTGTAGGACTCCGATTAATGAATGATTTTGAGTATCCGTTCGAGGTGAAAAGTTGAAACAGATAGCATCTCTCATTAAT